>NW_026292618.1:0-65202 GCF_023091745.1 Budorcas taxicolor
AGTAATCCCGAGAGGTCCCCTAGCAACTCGCATGGGGACTGGCCTTTCCTGAGGCCACCAGAGCGTGTCCCTGAGGTCCCCGTCGTAACTCGAGAAGACCTGCCGCAACTCGAGAAAATCCAGGAGGTTCTCCCCTCCAGGCGAGATGAGGCCCATTTCCGCTGAGGCGTCTCCAGGCTGATCACACCTCACCTCTCGAACTTCGAGAGGGTCCTTCACACCCTTGGTGCAAATCAAGAAGTTCCCCGACATACCCGTCTCCACTCGAGAGGAAACACGAGGGTCCCGCCCACATCCAGAGGAGCCCCGTTTCCGCCTCGTAGCTCGAGATGAGGGATCCTTTCCCTGCTTCGTCGGGAAAGAGTTCCCGGCGTTCCCGTGGCATCTCAAGAGGAGGCCCTCTCAAAAGGAACGGCGAGAGGTACTCCAGGGTCGTGCCACCATTCCAAGAGTCCCCCAGATGTCTCAGTCCATTCCACAGAAAACTCTTTTCCCTTCACCGGGTCGTCTTTCACGCCGAGGATCGACTCACACCAAGGTGGCACGTGGCACAGCCCTGTGGGAAAGCCTCGTGGGAAATCCTCCAGCAGAAGCCACGAGGGAAAGCCACAGATCCCTTGATCCACGTGACAGGAAGCGTGACACTACTGCTGCAGCTCGGGAGGAAAGCGCACGTGCATGCCCCCACTCGAGACGAGGCCTGACTCCCCTGGGGAGACTCCAAAGCACCCCAAGATCCATGGCAACACTGGAGAGGAATCCTCAGGTACCGGCTCCGACTCCACACAAGGTCTTAGGCCCCGGCATGGACGGGAGAGGAATCCCGAGATGGCCCCTAGCAACTCGCATGGGGACTGGCCTTTCCTGAGGCCACCAGAGCGGGTCCCTGAGGTCCCCGTCGTAACTCCAGAAGACCTGCCGCAACTCGAGAAAATCCAGGAGGTTCTCCCCTCCAGGCGAGATGACGCCCATTTCCGCTGAGGCGTCTCGAGGCTCATCACACCTCACCTCTGGAACTTCGAAAGGGTCCTTCACACCCTTGGTGCAAATCAAGAAGTTCCCCGTCATACCCGTCTCCACTCGAGAGGAAACACGAGGGTCCCACCCACATCCAGAGGAGCCCCGTTTCTGCCTCGTAGCTCGAGATGAGGGATCCTTTCCCTGCTTCGTCGGGAAAGAGTTCCCGGCCTTCCCGTCCCATCTCAAGAGGAGCCCCTCTCAACAGGAACGGCGAGAGGAACTCCAGGGTCGTGCCACCATTCCAAGAGCCCCCAGATGTCTCAGTCCATTTCAGAGGAACCTCTTTTCCCTTCACCAGCTCGTCTTTCACGCCGAGGATCGACTCACACCAAGGTGGCACGTGGCACAGCCCTGTGGGAAAGCCTCGTGGGAAAGCCTCGAGGGACAGCCTCGAGGGAAAGCCACAGATCCGTTGATCCACGTGAGAGGAAGCGTGACACTACTGCTGCAGCTCGGGAGGAAAGCGCAAGGGCTTGCCCCAACTCGAGACGAGGCCTGACTCCCCTGGGGAGACTCAGAAGCACCCCAAGATCCATGGCAACACTGGAGAGCAATCCTCAGGTTCCGGCCCCGACTCCACACACGGACTGAGGCCCCGGCATGGATGGGAGAGGAATCCCGAGAGGTCCCCTAGCAACTCGCATGGGGACTGGCCTTTCCTGAGGCCACCAGAGCGGGTCCCTGAGGTCCCCGTCGTAACTCGAGAAGACCTGCCGCAACTCGAGAAAATCCAGGAGGTTCTCCCCTCCAGGCGAGATGAGGCCCATTTCCACTGAGGCGTCTCGAGGCTGATCACACCTCACCTCTGGAACTTCGAAAGGCTCCTTCACACCCTTGGTGCAAATCAAGAAGTTCCCCGACATACCCGTCTCCACTCGAGAGGAATCACGAGGGTCCCGCCCACATCCAGAGGAGCCCCGTTTCCGCCTTGTAGCTCGAGATGAGGGATCCTTTCCCTGCTTCGTCGGGAAAGAGTTCCCGGCGTTCCCGTCGCCTCTCAAGAGGAGGCCCTCTCAACAGGAACGGCGAGAGGAACTCCAGGGTCGTGCCACCATTCCAAGAGTCCCCCAGATGTCTCAGTCCGTTCCAGAGGAACCTCTTTTCCCTTCACCGGCTCGTCTTTCACGCCGAGGATCGACTCACACCAAGGTGGCACGTGGCACAGCCCTGTGGGAAAGCCTCGTGGGAAAGCCTCGAGGGACAGCCTCGAGGGAAAGCCACAGATCCCTTGATCCACGTGACAGGAAGCGTGACACTACTGCTGCAGCTCGGGAGGAAAGCGCACGTGCATGCCCCCACTCGAGACGAGACCTGACTCCCCTGGGGAGACTCCGAAGCACCCCAAGATCCATGGCAACACTGGAGAGGAATCCTCAGGTACCGGCTCCGATTCCACACAAGGTCTTAGGCCCCGGCATGGACGGGAGAGGAATCCCGAGATGGCCCCTAGCAACTCGCATGGGGACTGGCCTTTCCTGAGGCCACCAGAGCGGGTCCCTGAGGTCCCCGTCGTAACTCCAGAAGACCTGCCGCAACTCGAGAAAATCCAGGAGGTTCTCCCCTCCAGGCGAGATGACGCCCATTTCCGCTGAGGCGTCTCGAGGCTCATCACACCTCACCTCTGGAACTTCGAAAGGGTCCTTCACACCCTTGGTGCAAATCAAGAAGTTCCCCGTCATACCCGTCTCCACTCGAGAGGAAACACGAGGGTCCCACCCACATCCAGAGGAGCCCCGTTTCTGCCTCGTAGCTCGAGATGAGGGATCCTTTCCCTGCTTCGTCGGGAAAGAGTTCCCGGCCTTCCCGTCCCATCTCAAGAGGAGCCCCTCTCAACAGGAACGGCGAGAGGAACTCCAGGGTCGTGCCACCATTCCAAGAGCCCCCAGATGTCTCAGTCCATTTCAGAGGAACCTCTTTTCCCTTCACCAGCTCGTCTTTCACGCCGAGGATCGACTCACACCAAGGTGGCACGTGGCACAGCCCTGTGGGAAAGCCTCGTGGGAAAGCCTCGAGGGACAGCCTCGAGGGAAAGCCACAGATCCGTTGATCCACGTGAGAGGAAGCGTGACACTACTGCTGCAGCTCGGGAGGAAAGCGCAAGGGCTTGCCCCAACTCGAGACGAGGCCTGACTCCCCTGGGGAGACTCAGAAGCACCCCAAGATCCATGGCAACACTGGAGAGCAATCCTCAGGTTCCGGCCCCGACTCCACACACGGACTGAGGCCCCGGCATGGATGGGAGAGGAATCCCGAGAGGTCCCCTAGCAACTCGCATGGGGATTGGCCTTTCCTGAGGCCACCAGAGCGGGTCCCTGAGGTCCCCGTCGTAACTCGAGAAGACCTGCCGCAACTCGAGAAAATCCAGGAGGTTCTCCCCTCCAGGCGAGATGAGGCCCATTTCCACTGAGGCGTCTCGAGGCTGATCACACCTCACCTCTGGAACTTCGAAAGGCTCCTTCACACCCTTGGTGCAAATCAAGAAGTTCCCCGACATACCCGTCTCCACTCGAGAGGAATCACGAGGGTCCCGCCCACATCCAGAGGAGCCCCGTTTCCGCCTTGTAGCTCGAGATGAGGGATCCTTTCCCTGCTTCGTCGGGAAAGAGTTCCCGGCGTTCCCGTCGCCTCTCAAGACGAGGCCCTCTCAACAGGAACGGCGAGAGGAACTCCAGGATCGTGCCACCATTCCAAGAGTCCCCCAGATGTCTCAGTCCGTTCCAGAGGAACCTCTTTTCCCTTCACCGGCTCGTCTTTCACGCCGAGGATCGACTCACACCAAGGTGGCACGTGGCACAGCCCTGTGGGAAAGCCTCGTGGGAAAGCCTCGAGGGACAGCCTCGAGGGAAAGCCACAGATCCCTTGATCCACGTGACAGGAAACGTGACACTACTGCTGCAGCTCGGGAGGAAAGCGCACGTGCATGCCCCCACTCGAGACGAGGCCTGACTCCCCTGGGGAGACTCAGAAGCACCCCAAGATCCATGGCAACACTGGAGAGGAATCCTCAGGTTCCGGCCCCGACTCCACACAAGGACTGAGGCCCCGGCATGGACGGGAGAGGAATCCCGAGAGGTCCCCTAGCAACTCGCATGGGGACTGGCCTTTCCTGAGGCCACCAGAGCGGGTCCCTATGGTCCCCGTCGTAACTCGAGAAGACCTGCCGCAACTCGAGAAAATCCAGGAGGTTCTCCCCTCCAGGCGAGATGAGGCCCATTTCCGCTGAGGCGTCTCGAGGCTGATCACACCTCACCTCTGGAACTTCGAAAGGGTCCTTCACACCCTTGGTGCAAATCAAGAAGTTACCCGACATACCCGTCTTCACTCGAGAGGAATCACGAGGGTCCCGCCCACATCCAGAGGAGCCCCGTTTCCGCCTCGTAGCTCGAGATGAGGGATCCTTTCCCTGCTTCGTCGGGAAAGGGTTCCCGGCGTTCCCGTCGCATCTCAAGAGGAGGCCCTCTCAACAGGAACGGCGAGAGGAACTCCAGGGTCGTGCCACCATTCCAAGAGTCCCCCAGATGTCTCAGTCCATTCCAGAGGAACCTCTTTTCCCTTCACCGGCTCGTCTTTCACGCCGAGGATCGACTCACACCAAGGTGGCACGTGGCACAGCCCTGTGGGAAAGCCTCGTGGGAAAGCCTCGAGGGACAGCCTCGAGGGAAAGCCACAGATCCCTTGATCCACGTGACAGGAAGCGCGACACTACTGCTGCAGCTCGTGAGGAAAGTGCACGTGCATGCCCCCACTCGAGACGAGGCCTGATTCCCCTGGGGAGACTCAGAAGCACCCCAAGATCCATGGCAACACTGGAGAGCAATACTCAGGTTCCGGCCCCGACTCCACACAAGGACTGAGGCCCCAGCATGGACGGGGGAGTAATCCCGAGAGGTCCCCTAGCAACTCGCATGGGGACTGGCCTTTCCTGAGGCCACCAGAGCGTGTCCCTGAGGTCCCCGTCGTAACTCGAGAAGACCTGCCGCAACTCGAGAAAATCCAGGAGGTTCTCCCCTCCAGGCGAGATGAGGCCCATTTCCGCTGAGGCGTCTCCAGGCTGATCACACCTCACCTCTAGAACTTCGAGAGGGTCCTTCACACCCTTGGTGCAAATCAAGAAGTTCCCCGACATACCCGTCTCCACTCGAGAGGAAACACGAGGGTCCCGCCCACATCCAGAGGAGCCCCGTTTCCGCCTCGTAGCTCGAGATGAGGGATCCTTTCCCTGCTTCGTCGGGAAAGAGTTCCCGGCGTTCCCGTCGCATCTCAAGAGGAGGCCCTCTCAAAAGGAACGGCGAGAGGTACTCCAGGGTCGTGCCACCATTCCAAGAGTCCCCCAGATGTCTCAGTCCATTTCAGAGGAACCTCTTTTCCCTTCACCAGCTCGTCTTTCACGCCGAGGATCGACTCACACCAAGGTGGCACGTGGCACAGCCCTGTGGGAAAGCCTCGTGGGAAAGCCTCGAGGGACAGCCTCGAGGGAAAGCCACAGATCCGTTGATCCACGTGAGAGGAAGCGTGACACTACTGCTGCAGCTCGGGAGGAAAGCGCAAGGGCTTGCCCCCAATCGAGACGAGGCCTGACTCCCCTGGGGAGACTCAGAAGCACCCCAAGATCCATGGCAACACTGGAGAGCAATCCTCAGGTTCCGGCCCCGACTCCACACACGGACTGAGGCCCCGGCATGGATGGGAGAGGAATCCCGAGAGGTCCCCTAGCAACTCGCATGGGGACTGGCCTTTCCTGAGGCCACCAGAGCGGGTCCCTGAGGTCCCCGTCGTAACTCGAGAAGACCTGCCGCAACTCGAGAAAATCCAGGAGGTTCTCCCCTCCAGGCGAGATGAGGCCCATTTCCACTGAGGCGTCTCGAGGCTGATCACACCTCACCTCTGGAACTTCGAAAGGCTCCTTCACACCCTTGGTGCAAATCAAGAAGTTCCCCGACCTAGCCGTCTCCACTCGAGAGGAATCACGAGGGTCCCGCCCACATCCAGAGGAGCCCCGTTTCTGCCTCGTAGCTCGAGATGAGGGATCCTTTCCCTGCTTCGTCGGGAAAGAGTTCCCGGCGTTCCCGTCGCATCTCAAGAGGAGGCCCTCTCAACAGGAACGGCGAGAGGTACTCCAGGGTCGTGCCACCATTCCAAGAGTCCCCCAGATGTCTCAGTCCATTCCACAGAAAACTCTTTTCCCTTCACCGGGTCGTCTTTCACGCCGAGGATCGACTCACACCAAGGTGGCACGGGGCACAGCCCTGTGGGAAAGCCTCGTGGGAAATCCTCCAGCAGAAGCCTCGAGGGAAAGCCACAGATCCCTTGATCCACGTGACAGGAAGCGTGACACTACTGCTGCAGCTCGGGAGGAAAGCGCACGTGCATGCCCCCACTCGAGACGAGGCCTGACTCCCCTGGGGAGACTCCGAAGCACCCCAAGATCCATGGCAACACTGGAGAGGAATCCTCAGGTACCGGCTCCGACTCCACACAAGGTCTTAGGCCCCGGCATGGACGGGAGAGGAATCCCGAGATGGCCCCTAGCAACTCGCATGGGGACTGGCCTTTCCTGAGGCCACCAGAGCGGGTCCCTGAGGTCCCCGTCGTAACTCCAGAAGACCTGCCGCAACTCGAGAAAATCCAGGAGGTTCTCCCCTCCAGGCGAGATGACGCCCATTTCCGCTGAGGCGTCTCGAGGCTCATCACACCTCACCTCTGGAACTTCGAAAGGGTCCTTCACACCCTTGGTGCAAATCAAGAAGTTCCCCGTCATACCCGTCTCCACTCGAGAGGAAACACGAGGGTCCCACCCACATCCAGAGGAGCCCCGTTTCTGCCTCGTAGCTCGAGATGAGGGATCCTTTCCCTGCTTCGTCGGGAAAGAGTTCCCGGCCTTCCCGTCCCATCTCAAGAGGAGGCCCTCTCAACAGGAACGGTGGGAGGAACTCCAGGGTCGTGCCACCATTCCAAGAGTCCCCCAGATGTCTCAGTCCATTTCAGAGGAACCTCTTTTCCCTTCACCGGCTCGTCTTTCACGCCGAGGATCGACTCACACCAAGGTGGCACGGGGCACAGCCCTGTGGGAAAGCCTCGTGGGAAAGCCTCGAGGGACAGCCTCGAGGGAAAGCCACAGATCCCTTGATCCTCGTGACAGGAAGCGTGACACTACTGCTGCAGCTCGGGAGGAAAGCGCACGTCCATGCCCCCACTCGAGACGAGGCCTGACTCCCCTCGGGAGACTCAGAAGCACCCCAAGATCCATGGCAACACTGGAGAGCAATCCTCAGGTTCCGGCCCCGACTCCACACAAGGACTGAGGCCCCAGCATGGACGGGGGAGTAATCCCGAGAGGTCCCCTAGCAACTCGCATGGGGACTGGCCTTTCCTGAGGCCACCAGAGCGTGTCCCTGAGGTCCCCGTCGTAACTCGAGAAGACCTGCCGCAACTCGAGAAAATCCAGGAGGTTCTCCCCTCCAGGCGAGATGAGGCCCATTTCCGCTGAGGCGTCTCCAGGCTGATCACACCTCACCTCTCGAACTTCGAGAGGGTCCTTCACACCCTTGGTGCAAATCAAGAAGTTCCCCGACATACCCGTCTCCACTCGAGAGGAAACACGAGGGTCCCGCCCACATCCAGAGGAGCCCCGATTCCGCCTCGTAGCTCGAGATGAGGGATCCTTTCCCTGCTTCGTCGGGAAAGAGTTCCCGGCGTTCCCGTCGCATCTCAAGAGGAGGCCCTCTCAAAAGGAACGGCGAGAGGTACTCCAGGGTCGTGCCACCATTCCAAGAGTCCCCCAGATGTCTCAGTCCATTCCACAGAAAACTCTTTTCCCTTCACCGGGTCGTCTTTCACGCCGAGGATCGACTCACACCAAGGTGGCACGTGGCACAGCCCTGTGGGAAAGCCTCGTGGGAAATCCTCCAGCAGAAGCCTCGAGGGGAAAGCCACAGATCCCTTGATCCACGTGACAGGAAGCGTGACCTACTGCTGCAGCTCGGGAGGAAAGCGCACGTGCATGCACCCACAAGAGACGAGGCCTGACTCCCCTCGGGAAACTCAGAAGCACCCCAAGATCCATGGCAACACTGGAGAGCAATCCTCAGGTTCCGGCCCCGACTCCACACAAGGACTGAGGCCCCGGCATTGACAGGAGAGGAATCCCGAGAGGTCCCCTATCAAATCGCATGGGGACTGGCCTTTCCTGAGGCCACCATAGCGGGTCCCTGAGGTCCCCGTCGTAACTCGAGAAGACTTGCCGCAACTCGAGAAAATCCAGGAGGTTCTCCCCTCCAGGCGAGATGAGGCCCATTTCCGCTGAGGCGTCTCGAGGCGCTTCACACCTCCCCTCTGGAACTTCGAAAGGGTCCTTCACACCCTTGGTGCTAATCAAGAAGTTCCCCGACATACCCGTCTCCACTCGAGAGGAAACACGAGGGTCCCGCCCACATCCAGAGGAGCCCCGTTTCCGCCTCGTAGCTCGAGATGAGGGATCCTTTCCCTGCTTCGTCGGGAAAGAGTTCCCGGCGTTCCTGTCGCATCTCAAGAGGAGGCCCTCTCAACAGGAACCGCGAGAGGAACTGCAGGGTCGTTCCACCGTTGCAAGAGTCCCCCAGATGTCTCAGTCCATACCAGAGGAACCTCTTTTCCCTACACCGGCTCGTCTTTCAAGCCGAGGATCGACTCACACCAAGGTGGCACGTGGCACAGCCCTGTGGGAAAGCCTCGTGGGAAAGCCTCGAGGGACAGCCTCGAGGGAAAGCCACAGATCCCTTGATCCATGTGACAGGAAGCGTGACACTACTGCTGCAGCTCGGGAGGATAGCGCACGTGCATGCCCCCACTCGAGACGAGGCCTGACTCCCCTGGGGAGACTCAGAAGCACCCCAAGATCCATTACAACACTGGAGAGGAATCCTCAGGTTCCGGCCCCGACTCCACACACGGACTGAGGCCCCGGCATGGACGGGAGAGGAATCCCGAGAGGTCCCCTAGCAACTCGCATGGGGACTGGCCTTTCCTGAGGCCACCAGAGCGGGTCCCTGAGGTCCCCGTCGTAACTCGAGAAGACCTGCCGCAACTCGAGAAAATCCAGGAGGTTCTCCCCTCCAGGCGAGATGAGGCCCATTTCCGCTGAGGCGTCTCGAGGCTGATCACACCTCACCTCTGGAACTTCGAAAGGCTCCTTCACACCCTTGGTGCAAATCAAGAAGTTCCCCGACCTAGCCGACTCCACTCGAGAGGAATCACGAGGGTCCCGCCCACATCCAGAGGAGCCCCGTTTCCGCCTCGTAGCTCGAGATGAGGGATCCTTTCCCTGCTTCGTCGGGAAAGAGTTCCCGGCGTTCCCGTCGCATCTCAAGAGGAGGCCCTCTCAACAGGAACGGCGAGAGGAACTCCAGGGTCGTGCCACCATTCCAAGAGTCCCCCAGATGTCTCAGTCCATTCCAGAGGAACCTCTTTTCCCTTCACCGGCTCGTCTTTCACGCCGAGGATCGACTCACACCAAGGTGGCACGTGGCACAGCCCTGTGGGAAAGCCTCGAGGGACAGCCTCGAGGGAAAGCCACAGATCCCTTGATCCAAGTGACAGGAAGCGTGACACTACTGCTGCAGCTCGGGAGGAAAGCGCACGTGCATGCCCCCACTCGAGACGAGGCCTGACTCCCCTGGGGAGACTCAGAAGCACCCCAAGATCCATGGCAACACTGGAGAGGAATCCTCAGGTTCCGGACCCAACTCCACACAAGGACTGAGGCCCCGGCATGGACGGGAGAGGAATCCCGAGAGGTCCCCTAGCAACTCGCATGGGGACTGGACTTTCCTGAGGCCACCAGAGCGGGTTCCTGTGGTCCCCTTCGTAACTCGAGAAGACCTGCCGCAACTCGAGAAAATCCAGGAGGTTCTCCCCTCCAGGCGAGATGAGGCCCATTTCCGCTGAGGCGTCTCGAGACTGATCACACCTCACCTCTGGAACTTCGAAAGGGTCCTTCACACCCTTGGTGCAAATCAAGAAGTTCCCCGACCTAACCGTCTCCACTCGAGAGGAATCACGAGGGTCCCGCCCACATCCAGAGGAGCCCCGATTCCGCCTCGTAGCTCGAGATGAGGGGATCCTTTCCCTGCTTCGTCGGGAAAGAGTTCCCGGCGTTCCCGTCGCATCTCAAGAGGAGGCCCTCTCAAAAGGAACGGCGAGAGGTACTCCAGGGTCGTGCCACCATTCCAAGAGTCCCCCAGATGTCTCAGTCCATTCCACAGAAAACTCTTTTCCCTTCACCGAGTCGTCTTTCACGCCGAGGATCGACTCACACCAAGGTGGCACGTGGCACAGCCCTGTGGGAAAGCCTCGTGGGAAATCCTCCAGCAGAAGCCTCGAGGGAAAGCCACAGATCCCTTGATCCACGTGACAGGAAGCGTGACACTACTGCTGCAGCTCGGGAGGAAAGCGCACGTGCATGCCCCCACTCGAGACGAGGCCTGACTCCCCTGGGGAGACTCCGAAGCACCCCAAGATCCATGGCAACACTGGAGAGGAATCCTCAGGTACCGGCTCCGACTCCACACAAGGTCTTAGGCCCCGGCATGGACGGGAGAGGAATCCCGAGATGGCCCCTAGCAACTCGCATGGGGACTGGCCTTTCCTGAGGCCACCAGAGCGGGTCCCTGAGGTCCCCGTCGTAACTCCAGAAGACCTGCCGCAACTCGAGAAAATCCAGGAGGTTCTCCCCTCCAGGCGAGATGACGCCCATTTCCGCTGAGGCGTCTCGAGGCTCATCACACCTCACCTCTGGAACTTCGAAAGGGTCCTTCACACCCTTGGTGCAAATCAAGAAGTTCCCCGTCATACCCGTCTCCACTCGAGAGGAAACACGAGGGGTCCCACCCACATCCAGAGGAGCCCCGTTTCTGCCTCGTAGCTCGAGATGAGGGATCCTTTCCCTGCTTCGTCGGGAAAGAGTTCCCGGCCTTCCCGTCCCATCTCAAGAGGAGCCCCTCTCAACAGGAACGGCGAGAGGAACTCCAGGGTCGTGCCACCATTCCAAGAGCCCCCAGATGTCTCAGTCCATTTCAGAGGAACCTCTTTTCCCTTCACCAGCTCGTCTTTCACGCCGAGGATCGACTCACACCAAGGTGGCACGTGGCACAGCCCTGTGGGAAAGCCTCGTGGGAAAGCCTCGAGGGACAGCCTCGAGGGAAAGCCACAGATCCCTTGATCCATGTGACAGGAAGCGTGACACTACTGCTGCAGCTCGGGAGGATAGCGCACGTGCATGCCCCAACTCGAGACGAGGCCTGACTCCCCTGGGGAGACTCAGAAGCACCCCAAGATCCATTACAACACTGGAGAGGAATCCTCAGGTTCCGGCCCCGACTCCACACACGGACTGAGGCCCCGGCATGGATGGGAGAGGAATCCCGAGAGGTCCCCTAGCAACTCGCATGGGGACTGGCCTTTCCTGAGGCCACCAGAGCGGGTCCCTGAGGTCCCCGTCGTAACTCGAGAAGACCTGCCGCAACTCGAGAAAATCCAGGAGGTTCTCCCCTCCAGGCGAGATGAGGCCCATTTTCCGCTGAGGCGTCTCGAGGCTGATCACACCTCACCTCTGGAACTTCGAAAGGCTCCTTCACACCCTTGGTGCAAATCAAGAAGTTCCCCGACCTAGCCGACTCCACTCGAGAGGAATCACGAGGTTCCCGCCCACATCCAGAGGAGCCCCGTTTCCGCCTCGTAGCTCGAGATGAGGGATCCTTTCCCTGCTTCGTCGGGAAAGAGTTCCCGGCGTTCCCGTCGCATCTCAAGAGGAGGCCCTCTCAACAGGAACGGCGAGAGGAACTCCAGGGTCGTGCCACCATTCCAAGAGTCCCCCAGATGTCTCAGTCCATTCCAGAGGAACCTCTTTTCCCTTCACCGGCTCGTCTTTCACGCCGAGGATCGACTAACACCAAGGTGGCACGTGGCACAGCCCTGTGGGAAAGCGTCGAGGGACAGCCTCGAGGGAAAGCCACAGATCCCTTGATCCACGTGACAGGAAGCGTGACACTACTGCTGCAGCTCGGGAGGAAAGCGCACGTGCATGCCCCCACTCGAGACGTGGCGTGACTCCCCTGGGGAGACTCAGAAGCACCCCAAGATCCATGGCAACACTGGAGAGCAATCCTCAGGTTCCGGCCCCGACTCCACACAAGGACTGAGGCCCCAGCATGGACGGGGGAGTAATCCCGAGAGGTCCCCTAGCAACTCGCATGGGGACTGGCCTTTCCTGAGGCCACCAGAGCGTGTCCCTGAGGTCCCCGTCGTAACTCGAGAAGACCTGCCGCAACTCGAGAAAATCCAGGAGGTTCTCCCCTCCAGGCGAGATGAGGCCCATTTCCGCTGAGGCGTCTCCAGGCTGATCACACCTCACCTCTCGAACTTCGAGAGGGTCCTTCACACCCTTGGTGCAAATCAAGAAGTTCCCCGACATACCCGTCTCCACTCGAGAGGAAACACGAGGGTCCCGCCCACATCCAGAGGAGCCCCGATTCCGCCTCGTAGCTCGAGATGAGGGATCCTTTCCCTGCTTCGTCGGGAAAGAGTTCCCGGCGTTCCCGTCGCATCTCAAGAGGAGGCCCTCTCAAAAGGAACGGCGAGAGGTACTCCAGGGTCGTGCCACCATTCCAAGAGTCCCCCAGATGTCTCAGTCCATTCCACAGAAAACTCTTTTCCCTTCACCGGGTCGTCTTTCACGCCGAGGATCGACTCACACCAAGGTGGCACGTGGCACAGCCCTGTGGGAAAGCCTCGTGGGAAATCCTCCAGCAGAAGCCTCGAGGGAAAGCCACAGATCCCTTGATCCACGTGACAGGAAGCGTGACCTACTGCTGCAGCTCGGGAGGATAGCGCACGTGCATGCCCCCACTCGAGACGAGGCCTGACTCCCCTGGGGAGACTCAGAAGCACCCCAAGATCCATTACAACACTGGAGAGGAATCCTCAGGTTCCGGCCCCGACTCCACACACGGACTGAGGCCCCGGCATGGACGGGAGAGGAATCCCGAGAGGTCCCCTAGCAACTCGCATGGGGACTGGCCTTTCCTGAGGCCACCAGAGCGGGTCCCTGAGGTCCCCGTCGTAACTCGAGAAGACCTGCCGCAACTCGAGAAAATCCAGGAGGTTCTCCCCTCCAGGCGAGATGAGGCCCATTTCCGCTGAGGCGTCTCGAGGCTGATCACACCTCACCTCTGGAACTTCGAAAGGCTCCTTCACACCCTTGGTGCAAATCAAGAAGTTCCCCGACCTAGCCGACTCCACTCGAGAGGAATCACGAGGGTCCCGCCCACATCCAGAGGAGCCCCGTTTCCGCCTCGTAGCTCGAGATGAGGGATCCTTTCCCTGCTTCGTCGGGAAAGAGTTCCCGGCGTTCCCGTCGCATCTCAAGAGGAGGCCCTCTCAACAGGAACGGCGAGAGGAACTCCAGGGTCGTGCCACCATTCCAAGAGTCCCCCAGATGTCTCAGTCCATTCCAGAGGAACCTCTTTTCCCTTCACCGGCTCGTCTTTCACGCCGAGGATCGACTCACACCAAGGTGGCACGTGGCACAGCCCTGTGGGAAAGCGTCGAGGGACAGCCTCGAGGGAAAGCCACAGATCCCTTGATCCACGTGACAGGAAGCGTGACACTACTGCTGCAGCTCGGGAGGAAAGCGCACGTGCATGCCCCCACTCGAGACGAGGCGTGACTCCCCTGGGGAGACTCAGAAGCACCCCAAGATCCATGGCAACACTGGAGAGGAATCCTCAGGTTCCGGACCCAACTCCACACAAGGACTGAGGCCCCGGCATGGACGGGAGAGGAATCCCGAGAGGTCCCCTAGCAACTCGCATGGGGACTGGACTTTCCTGAGGCCACCAGAGCGGGTTCCTGTGGTCCCCTTCGTAACTCGAGAAGACCTGCCGCAACTCGAGAAAATCCAGGAGGTTCTCCCCTCCAGGCGAGATGAGGCCCATTTCCGCTGAGGCGTCTCGAGACTGATCACACCTCACCTCTGGAACTTCGAAAGGGTCCTTCACACCCTTGGTGCAAATCAAGAAGTTCCCCGACCTAACCGTCTCCACTCGAGAGGAATCACGAGGGTCCCGCCCACATCCAGAGGAGCCCCGATTCCGCCTCGTAGCTCGAGATGAGGGATCCTTTCCCTGCTTCGTCGGGAAAGAGTTCCCGGCGTTCCCGTCGCCTCTCAAGAGGAGGCCCTCTCAACAGGACCGGCGAGAGGAACTCCAGGGTCGTGCCACCATTCCAAGAGTCCCCCAGATGTCTCAGTCCATTCCAGAGGAACCTCTTTTCCCTTCACCGGCTCGTCTTTCACGCCGAGGATCGACTCACACCAAGGTGGCACTTGGCACAGCCCTGTGGGAAAGCCTCGTGGGAAAGCCTCGAGGGACAGCCTCGAGGGAAAGCCACAGATCCCTTGATCCACGTGACAGGAAGCGCGACACTACTGCTGCAGCTCGTGAGGAAAGTGCACGTGCATGCCCCCACTCGAGACGAGGCCTGATTCCCCTGGGGAGACTCAGAAGCACCCCAAGATCCATGGCAACACTGGAGAGCAATCCTCAGGTTCCGGCCCCGACTCCACACAAGGACTGAGGCCCCAGCATGGACGGGGGAGTAATCCCGAGAGGTCCCCTAGCAACTCGCATGGGGACTGGCCTTTCCTGAGGCCACCAGAGCGTGTCCCTGAGGTCCCCGTCGTAACTCGAGAAGACCTGCCGCAACTCGAGAAAATCCAGGAGGTTCTCCCCTCCAGGCGAGATGAGGCCCATTTCCGCTGAGGCGTCTCCAGGCTGATCACACCTCACCTCTAGAACTTCGAGAGGGTCCTTCACACCCTTGGTGCAAATCAAGAAGTTCCCCGACATACCCGTCTCCACTCGAGAGGAAACACGAGGGTCCCGCCCACATCCAGAGGAGCCCCGTTTCCGCCTCGTAGCTCGAGATGAGGGATCCTTTCCCTGCTTCGTCGGGAAAGAGTTCCCGGCGTTCCCGTCGCATCTCAAGAGGAGGCCCTCTCAAAAGGAACGGCGAGAGGTACTCCAGGGTCGTGCCACCATTCCAAGAGTCCCCCAGATGTCTCAGTCCATTCCACAGAAAACTCTTTTCCCTTCACCGAGTCGTCTTTCACGCCGAGGATCGACTCACACCAAGGTGGCACGTGGCACAGCCCTGTGGGAAAGCCTCGTGGGAAATCCTCCAGCAGAAGCCTCGAGGGAAAGCCACAGATCCCTTGATCCACGTGACAGGAAGCGTGACACTACTGCTGCAGCTCGGGAGGAAAGCGCACGTGCATGCCCCCACTCGAGACGAGGCCTGACTCCCCTGGGGAGACTCCGAAGCACCCCAAGATCCATGGCAACACTGGAGAGGAATCCTCAGGTACCGGCTCCGACTCCACACAAGGTCTTAGGCCCCGGCATGGACGGGAGAGGAATCCCGAGATGGCCCCTAGCAACTCGCATGGGGACTGGCCTTTCCTGAGGCCACCAGAGCGGGTCCCTGAGGTCCCCGTCGTAACTCCAGAAGACCTGCCGCAACTCGAGAAAATCCAGGAGGTTCTCCCCTCCAGGCGAGATGACGCCCATTTCCGCTGAGGCGTCTCGAGGCTCATCACACCTCACCTCTGGAACTTCGAAAGGGTCCTTCACACCCTTGGTGCAAATCAAGAAGTTCCCCGTCATACCCGTCTCCACTCGAGAGGAAACACGAGGGTCCCACCCACATCCAGAGGAGCCCCGTTTCTGCCTCGTAGCTCGAGATGAGGGATCCTTTCCCTGCTTCGTCGGGAAAGAGTTCCCGGCCTTCCCGTCCCATCTCAAGAGGAGCCCCTCTCAACAGGAACGGCGAGAGGAACTCCAGGGTCGTGCCACCATTCCAAGAGCCCCCAGATGTCTCAGTCCATTTCAGAGGAACCTCTTTTCCCTTCACCAGCTCGTCTTTCACGCCGAGGATCGACTCACACCAAGGTGGCACGTGGCACAGCCCTGTGGGAAAGCCTCGTGGGAAAGCCTCGAGGGACAGCCTCGAGGGAAAGCCACAGATCCCTTGATCCATGTGACAGGAAGCGTGACACTACTGCTGCAGCTCGGGAGGATAGCGCACGTGCATGCCCCCACTCGAGACGAGGCCTGACTCCCCTGGGGAGACTCAGAAGCACCCCAAGATCCATTACAACACTGGAGAGGAATCCTCAGGTTCCGGCCCCGACTCCACACACGGACTGAGGCCCCGGCATGGATGGGAGAGGAATCCCGAGAGGTCCCCTAGCAACTCGCATGGGGACTGGCCTTTCCTGAGGCCACCAGAGCGGGTCCCTGAGGTCCCCGTCGTAACTCGAGAAGACCTGCCGCAACTCGAGAAAATCCAGGAGGTTCTCCCCTCCAGGCGAGATGAGGCCCATTTCCGCTGAGGCGTCTCGAGGCTGATCACACCTCACCTCTGGAACTTCGAAAGGCTCCTTCACACCCTTGGTGCAAATCAAGAAGTTCCCCGACCTAGCCGACTCCACTCGAGAGGAATCACGAGGGTCCCGCCCACATCCAGAGGAGCCCCGTTTCCGCCTCGTAGCTCGAGATGAGGGATCCTTTCCCTGCTTCGTCGGGAAAGAGTTCCCGGCGTTCCCGTCGCATCTCAAGAGGAGGCCCTCTCAACAGGAACGGCGAGAGGAACTCCAGGGTCGTGCCACCATTCCAAGAGTCCCCCAGATGTCTCAGTCCATTCCAGAGGAACCTCTTTTCCCTTCACCGGCTCGTCTTTCACGCCGAGGATCGACTCACACCAAGGTGGCACGTGGCACAGCCCTGTGGGAAAGCGTCGAGGGACAGCCTCGAGGGAAAGCCACAGATCCCTTGATCCACGTGACAGGAAGCGTGACACTACTGCTGCAGCTCGGGAGGAAAGCGCACGTGCATGCCCCCACTCGAGACGTGGCGTGACTCCCCTGGGGAGACTCAGAAGCACCCCAAGATCCATGGCAACACTGGAGAGGAATCCTCAGGTTCCGGACCCAACTCCACACAAGGACTGAGGCCCCGGCATGGACGGGAGAGGAATCCCGAGAGGTCCCCTAGCAACTCGCATGGGGACTGGCCTTTCCTGAGGCCACCAGAGCGGGTTCCTGTGGTCCCCTTCGTAACTCGAGAAGACCTGCCGCAACTCGAGAAAATCCAGGAGGTTCTCCCCTCCAGGCGAGATGACGCCCATTTCCGCTGAGGCGTCTCGAGACTGATCACACCTCACCTCTGGAACTTCGAAAGGGTCCTTCACACCCTTGGTGCAAATCAAGAAGTTCCCCGACCTAGCCGTCTCCACTCGAGAGGAATCACGAGGGTCCCGCCCACATCCAGAGGAGCCCCGATTCCGCCTCGTAGCTCGAGATGAGGGATCCTTTCCCTGCTTCGTCGGGAAAGAGTTCCCGGCGTTCCCGTCGCCTCTCAAGAGGAGGCCCTCTCAACAGGACCGGCGAGAGGAACTCCAGGGTCGTGCCACCATTCCAAGAGTCCCCCAGATGTCTCAGTCCATTCCAGAGGAACCTCTTTTCCCTTCACCGGCTCGTCTTTCACGCCGAGGATCGACTCACACCAAGGTGGCACGTGGCACAGCCCTGTGGGAAAGCCTCGTGGGAAAGCCTCGAGGGACAGCCTCGCGGGAAAGCCACAGATCCCTTGATCCACGTGACAGGAAGCGCGACACTACTGCTGCAGCTCGTGAGGAAAGTGCACGTGCATGCCCCCACTCGAGACGAGGCCTGATTCCCCTGGGGAGACTCAGAAGCACCCCAAGATCCATGGCAACACTGGAGAGCAATCCTCAGGTTCCGGCCCCGACTCCACACAAGGACTGAGGCCCCAGCATGGACGGGGGAGTAATCCCGAGAGGTCCCCTAGCAACTCGCATGGGGACTGGCCTTTCCTGAGGCCACCAGAGCGTGTCCCTGAGGTCCCCGTCGTAACTCGAGAAGACCTGCCGCAACTCGAGAAAATCCAGGAGGTTCTCCCCTCCAGGCGAGATGAGGCCCATTTCCTCTGAGGCGTCTCCAGGCTGATCACACCTCACCTCTAGAACTTCGAGAGGGTCCTTCACACCCTTGGTGCAAATCAAGAAGTTCCCCGACATACCCGTCTCCACTCGAGAGGAAACACGAGGGTCCCGCCCACATCCAGAGGAGCCCCGTTTCCGCCTCGTAGCTCGAGATGAGGGATCCTTTCCCTGCTTCGTCGGGAAAGAGTTCCCGGCGTTCCCGTCGCATCTCAAGAGGAGGCCCTCTCAAAAGGAACGGCGAGAGGTACTCCAGGGTCGTGCCACCATTCCAAGAGTCCCCCAGATGTCTCAGTCCATTCCACAGAAAACTCTTTTCCCTTCACCGGGTCGTCTTTCACGCCGAGGATCGACTCACACCAAGGTGGCACGTGGCACAGCCCTGTGGGAAAGCCTCGTGGGAAATCCTCCAGCAGAAGCCTCGAGGGAAAGCCACAGATCCCTTGATCCACGTGACAGGAAGCGTGACACTACTGCTGCAGCTCGGGAGGAAAGCGCACGTGCATGCCCCCACTCGAGACGAGGCCTGACTCCCCTGGGGAGACTCCGAAGCACCCCAAGATCCATGGCAACACTGGAGAGGAATCCTCAGGTACCGGCTCCGACTCCACACAAGGTCTTAGGCCCCGGCATGGACGGGAGAGGAATCCCGAGATGGCCCCTAGCAACTCGCATGGGGACTGGCCTTTCCTGAGGCCACCAGAGCGGGTCCCTGAGGTCCCCGTCGTAACTCCAGAAGACCTGCCGCAACTCGAGAAAATCCAGGAGGTTCTCCCCTCCAGGCGAGATGACGCCCATTTCCGCTGAGGCGTCTCGAGGCTCATCACACCTCACCTCTGGAACTTCGAAAGGGTCCTTCACACCCTTGGTGCAAATCAAGAAGTTCCCCGTCATACCCGTCTCCACTCGAGAGGAAACACGAGGGTCCCACCCACATCCAGAGGAGCCCCGTTTCTGCCTCGTAGCTCGAGATGAGGGATCCTTTCCCTGCTTCGTCGGGAAAGAGTTCCCGGCCTTCCCGTCCCATCTCAAGAGGAGCCCCTCTCAACAGGAACGGCGAGAGGAACTCCAGGGTCGTGCCACCATTCCAAGAGCCCCCAGATGTCTCAGTCCATTTCAGAGGAACCTCTTTTCCCTTCACCAGCTCGTCTTTCACGCCGAGGATCGACTCACACCAAGGTGGCACGTGGCACAGCCCTGTGGGAAAGCCTCGTGGGAAAGCCTCGAGGGACAGCCTCGAGGGAAAGCCACAGATCCGTTGATCCACGTGAGAGGAAGCGTGACACTACTGCTGCAGCTCGGGAGGAAAGCGCAAGGGCTTGCCCCAACTCGAGACGAGGCCTGACTCCCCTGGGGAGACTCAGAAGCACCCCAAGATCCATGGCAACACTGGAGAGCAATCCTCAGGTTCCGGCCCCGACGCCACACACGGACTGAGGCCCCGGCATGGATGGGAGAGGAATCCCGAGAGGTCCCCTAGCAACTCGCATGGGGACTGGCCTTTCCTGAGGCCACCAGAGCGGGTCCCTGAGGTCCCCGTCGTAACTCGAGAAGACCTGCCGCAACTCGAGAAAATCCAGGAGGTTCTCCCCTCCAGGCGAGATGAGGCCCATTTCCACTGAGGAGTCTCGAGGCTGATCACACCTCACCTCTGGAACTTCGAAAGGCTCCTTCACACCCTTGGTGCAAATCAAGAAGTTCCCCGACATACCCGTCTCCACTCGAGAGGAATCACGAGGGTCCCGCCCACATCCAGAGGAGCCCCGTTTCCGCCTTGTAGCTCGAGATGAGGGATCCTTTCCCTGCTTCGTCGGGAAAGAGTTCCCGGCGTTCCCGTCGCCTCTCAAGAGGAGGCCCTCTCAACAGGAACGGCGAGAGGAACTCCAGGGTCGTGCCACCATTCCAAGAGTCCCCCAGATGTCTCAGTCCGTTCCAGAGGAACCTCTTTTCCCTTCACCGGCTCGTCTTTCACGCCGAGGATCGACTGACACCAAGGTGGCACGTGGCACAGCCCTGTGGGAAAGCCTCGTGGGAAAGCCTCGAGGGACAGCCTCGAGGGAAAGCCATAGATCCCTTGATCCACGTGACAGGAAGCGTGACACTACTGCTGCACCTCGGGAGGAAAGCGCACGTGCATGCCCCCAATCGAGACGAGGCCTGACTCCCCTGGGGAGACTCAGAAGCACCCCAAGATCCATGGCAACACTGGAGAGGAATCCTCAGGTTCCGGCCCCGACTCCACACAAGGACTGAGGCCCCGGCATGGACGGGAGAGGAATCCCGAGATGGCACCTAGCAACTCGCATGGGGACTGGCCTTTCCTGAGGCCACCAGAGCGGGTCCCTGAGGTCCCCGTCGTAACTCCAGAAGACCTGCCGCAACTCGAGAAAATCCAGGAGGTTCTCCCCTCCAGGCGAGATGACGCCCATTTCCGCTGAGGCGTCTCGAGGCTCATCACACCTCACCTCTGGAACTTCGAAAGGGTCCTTCACACCCTTGGTGCAAATCAAGAAGTTCCCCGTCATACCCGTCTCCACTCGAGAGGAAACACGAGGGTCCCACCCACATCCAGAGGAGCCCCGTTTCTGCCTCGTAGCTCGAGATGAGGGATCCTTTCCCTGCTTCGTCGGGAAAGAGTTCCCGGCCTTCCCGTCCCATCTCAAGAGGAGCCCCTCTCAACAGGAACGGCGAGAGGAACTCCAGGGTCGTGCCACCATTCCAAGAGCCCCCAGATGTCTCAGTCCATTTCAGAGGAACCTCTTTTCCCTTCACCAGCTCGTCTTTCACGCCGAGGATCGACTCACACCAAGGTGGCACGTGGCACAGCCCTGTGGGAAAGCCTCGTGGGAAAGCCTCGAGGGACAGCCTCGAGGGAAAGCCACAGATCCGTTGATCCACGTGAGAGGAAGCGTGACACTACTGCTGCAGCTCGGGAGGAAAGCGCAAGGGCTTGCCCCAACTCGAGACGAGGCCTGACTCCCCTGGGGAGACTCAGAAGCACCCCAAGATCCATGGCAACACTGTAGAGCAATCCTCAGGTTCCGGCCCCGACTCCACACACGGACTGAGGCCCCGGCATGGATGGGAGAGGAATCCCGAGAGGTCCCCTAGCAACTCGCATGGGGACTGGCCTTTCCTGAGGCCACCAGAGCGGGTCCCTGAGGTCCCCGTCGTAACTCGAGAAGACCTGCCGCAACTCGAGAAAATCCAGGAGGTTCTCCCCTCCAGGCGAGATGAGGCCCATTTCCACTGAGGCGTCTCGAGGCTGATCACACCTCACCTCTGGAACTTCGAAAGGCTCCTTCACACCCTTGGTGCAAATCAAGAAGTTCCCCGACATACCCGTCTCCACTCGAGAGGAATCACGAGGGTCCCGCCCACATCCAGAGGAGCCCCGTTTCCGCCTTGTAGCTCGAGATGAGGGATCCTTTCCCTGCTTCGTCGGGAAAGAGTTCCCGGCGTTCCCGTCGCCTCTCAAGAGAAGGCCCTCTCAACAGGAACGGCGAGAGGAACTCCAGGGTCGTGCCACCATTCCAAGAGTCCCCCAGATGTCTCAGTCCGTTCCAGAGGAACCTCTTTTCCCTTCACCGGCTCGTCTTTCATGCCGAGGATCGACTGACACCAAGGTGGCACGTGGCACAGCCCTGTGGGAAAGCCTCGTGGGAAAGCCTCGAGGGACAGCCTCGAGGGAAAGCCACAGATCCCTTGATCCACGTGACAGGAAGCGTGACACTACTGCTGCAGCTCGGGAGGAAAGCGCACGTGCATGCCCCCAATCGAGACGAGGCCTGACTCCCCTGGGGAGACTCTGAAGCACCCCAAGATCCATGGCAACACTGGAGAGGAATCCTCAGGTTCCGGCCCCGACTCCACACAAGGACTGAGGCCCCGGCATGGACGGGAGAGGAATCCCGAGAGGTCCCCTAGCAACTCGCATGGGGACTGGCCTTTCCTGAGGCCACCAGAGCGGGTCCCTATGGTCCCCGTCGTAACTCGAGAAGACCTGCCGCAACTCGAGAAAATCCAGGAGGTTCTCCCCTCCAGGCGAGATGAGGCCCATTTCCGCTGAGGCGTCTCGAGGCTGATCACACCTCACCTCTGGAACTTCGAAAGGGTCCTTCACACCCTTGGTGCAAATCAAGAAGTTACCCGACATACCCGTCTTCACTCGAGAGGAATCACGAGGGTCCCGCCCACATCCAGAGGAGCCCCGTTTCCGCCTCGTAGCTCGAGATGAGGGATCCTTTCCCTGCTTCGTCGGGAAAGGGTTCCCGGCGTTCCCGTCGCATCTCAAGAGGAGGCCCTCTCAACAGGAACGGCGAGAGGAACTCCAGGGTCGTGCCACCATTCCAAGAGTCCCCCAGATGTCTCAGTCCATTCCAGAGGAACCTCTTTTCCCTTCACCGGCTCGTCTTTCACGCCGAGGATCGACTCACACCAAGGTGGCACGTGGCACAGCCCTGTGGGAAAGCCTCGTGGGAAAGCCTCGAGGGACAGCCTCGAGGGAAAGCCACAGATCCCTTGATCCACGTGACAGGAAGCGCGACACTACTGCTGTAGCTCGTGAGGAAAGTGCACGTGCATGCCCCCACTCGAGACGAGGCCTGATTCCCCTGGGGAGACTCAGAAGCACCCCAAGATCCATGGAAACACTGGAGAGCAATCCTCAGGTTCCGGCCCCGACTCCACACAAGGACTGAGGCCCCAGGATGGACGGGAGAGGAATCCCGAGAGGTCCCCTAGCAACTCGCATGGGGACTGGCCTTTCCTGAGGCCACCAGAGCGTGTCCCTGAGGTCCCCGTCGTAACTCGAGAAGACCTGCCGCAACTCGAGAAAATCCAGGAGGTTCTCCCCTCCAGGCGAGATGAGGCCCATTTCCGCTGAGGCGTCTCCAGGCTGATCACACCTCACCTCTAGAACTTCGAGAGGGTCCTTCACACCCTTAGTGCAAATCAAGAAGTTCCCCGACATACCCGTCTCCACTCGAGAGGAAACACGAGGGTCCCGCCCACATCCAGAGGAGCCCCGTTTCCGCCTCGTAGCTCGAGATGAGGGATCCTTTCCCTGCTTCGTCGGGAAAGAGTTCCCGGCGTTCCCGTCGCATCTCAAGAGGAGGCCCTCTCAAACGGAACGGCGAGAGGTACTCCAGGGTCGTGCCACCATTCCAAGAGTCCCCCAGATGTCTCAGTCCATTCCACAGAAAACTCTTTTCCCTTCACCGGGTCGTCTTTCACGCCGAGGATCGACTCACACCAAGGTGGCACGTGGCACAGCCCTGTGGGAAAGCCTCGTGGGAAATCCTCCAGCAGAAGCCTCGAGGGAAAGCCACAGATCCCTTGATCCACGTGACAGGAAGCGTGACACTACTGCTGCAGCTCGGGAGGAAAGCGCACATGCATGCCCCCACTCGAGACGAGGCCTGACTCCCCTGGGGAGACTCCGAAGCACCCCAAGATCCATGGCAACACTGGAGAGGAATCCTCAGGTACCGGCTCCGACTCCACACAAGGTCTTAGGCCCCGGCATGGACGGGAGAGGAATCCCGAGATGGCCCCTAGCAACTCGCATGGGGACTGGCCTTTCCTGAGGCCACCAGAGCGGGTCCCTGAGGTCCCCGTCGTAACTCCAGAAGACCTGCCGCAACTCGAGAAAATCCAGGAGGTTCTCCCCTCCAGGCGAGATGACGCCCATTTCCGCTGAGGCGTCTCGAGGCTCATCACACCTCACCTCTGGAACTTCGAAAGGGTCCTTCACACCCTTGGTGCAAATCAAGAAGTTCCCCGTCATACCCGTCTCCACTCGAGAGGAAACACGAGGGTCCCACCCACATCCAGAGGAGCCCCGTTTCTGCCTCGTAGCTCGAGATGCGGGATCCTTTCCCTGCTTCGTCGGGAAAGAGTTCCCGGCCTTCCCGTCCCATCTCAAGAGGAGCCCCTCTCAACAGGAACGGCGAGAGGAACTCCAGGGTCGTGCCACCATTCCAAGAGCCCCCAGATGTCTCAGTCCATTTCAGAGGAACCTCTTTTCCCTTCACCAGCTCGTCTTTCACGCCGAGGATCGACTCACACCAAGGTGGCACGTGGCACAGCCCTGTGGGAAAGCCTCGTGGGAAAGCCTCGAGGGACAGCCTCGAGGGAAAGCCACAGATCCGTTGATCCACGTGAGAGGAAGCGTGACACTACTGCTGCAGCTCGGGAGGAAAGCGCAAGGGCTTGCCCCAACTCGAGACGAGGCCTGACTCCCCTGGGGAGACTCAGAAGCACCCCAAGATCCATGGCAACACTGGAGAGCAATCCTCAGGTTCCGGCCCCGACTCCACACACGGACTGAGGCCCCGGCATGGATGGGAGAGGAATCCCGAGAGGTCCCCTAGCAACTCGCATGGGGACTGGCCTTTCCTGAGGCCACCAGAGCGGGTCCCTGAGGTCCCCGTCGTAACTCGAGAAGACCTGCCGCAACTCGAGAAAATCCAGGAGGTTCTCCCCTCCAGGCGAGATGAGGCCCATTTCCACTGAGGCGTCTCGAGGCTGATCACACCTCACCTCTGGAACTTCGAAAGGCTCCTTCACACCCTTGGTGCAAATCAAGAAGTTCCCCGACATACCCGTCTCCACTCGAGAGGAATCACGAGGGTCCCGCCCACATCCAGAAGAGCCCCGTTTCCGCCTTGTAGCTCGAGATGAGGGATCCTTTCCCTGCTTCGTCGGGAAAGAGTTCCCGGCGTTCCCGTCGCCTCTCAAGAGGAGGCCCTCTCAACAGGAACGGCGAGAGGAACTCCAGGGTCGTGCCACCATTCCAAGAGTCCCCCAGATGTCTCAGTCCGTTCCAGAGGAACCTCTTTTCCCTTCACCGGCTCGTCTTTCACGCCGAGGATCGACTGACAACAAGGTGGCACGTGGCACAGCCCTGTGGGAAAGCCTCGTGGGAAAGCCTCGAGGGACAGCCTCGAGGGAAAGCCACAGATCCCTTGATCCACGTGACAGGAAGCGCGACACTACTGCTGTAGCTCGTGAGGAAAGTGCACGTGCATGCCCCCACTCGAGACGAGGCCTGATTCCCCTGGGGAGACTCAGAAGCACCCCAAGATCCATGGCAACACTGGAGAGCAATCCTCAGGTTCCGGCCCCGACTCCACACAAGGACTGAGGCCCCAGGATGGACGGGAGAGGAATCCCGAGAGGTCCCCTAGCAACTCGCATGGGGACTGGCCTTTCCTGAGGCCACCAGAGCGTGTCCCTGAGGTCCCCGTCGTAAACTCGAGAAGACCTGCCGCAACTCGAGAAAATCCAGGAGGTTCTCCCCTCCAGGCGAGATGAGGCCCATTTCCGCTGAGGCGTCTCCAGGCTGATCACACCTCACCTCTAGAACTTCGAGAGGGTCCTTCACACCCTTGGTGCAAATCAAGAAGTTCCCCAACATACCCGTCTCCACTCGAGAGGAAACACGAGGGTCCCGCCCACATCCAGAGGAGCCCCGTTTCCGCCTCGTAGCTCGAGATGAGGGATCCTTTCCCTGCTTCGTCGGGAAAGAGTTCCCGGCGTTCCCGTCGCCTCTCAAGAGGAGGCCCTCTCAAAAGGAACGGCGAGAGGTACTCCAGGGTCGTGCCACCATTCCAAGAGTCCCCCAGATGTCTCAGTCCATTCCACAGAAAACTCTTTTCCCTTCACCGGGTCGTCTTTCACGCCGAGGATCGACTCACACCAAGGTGGCACGTGGCACAGCCCTGTGGGAAAGCCTCGTGGGAAATCCTCCAGCAGAAGCCTCGAGGGAAAGCCACAGATCCCTTGATCCACGTGACAGGAAGCGTGACACTACTGCTGCAGCTCGGGAGGAAAGCGCACGTGCATGCCCCCACTCGAGACGAGGCCTGACTCCCCTGGGGAGACTCCGAAGCACCCCAAGATCCATGGCAACACTGGAGAGGAATCCTCAGGTACCGGCTCCGACTCCACACAAGGTCTTAGGCCCCGGCATGGACGGGAGAGGAATCCCGAGATGGCCCCTAGCAACTCGCATGGGGACTGGCCTTTCCTGAGGCCACCAGAGCGGGTCCCTGAGGTCCCCGTCGTAACTCCAGAAGACCTGCCGCAACTCGAGAAAATCCAGGAGGTTCTCCCCTCCAGGCGAGATGACGCCCATTTCCGCTGAGGCGTCTCGAGGCTCATCACACCTCACCTCTGGAACTTCGAAAGGGTCCTTCACACCCTTGGTGCAAATCAAGAAGTTCCCCGTCATACCCGTCTCCACTCGAGAGGAAACACGAGGGTCCCACCCACATCCAGAGGAGCCCCGTTTCTGCCTCGTAGCTCGAGATGAGGGATCCTTTCCCTGCTTCGTCGGGAAAGAGTTCCCGGCCTTCCCGTCCCATCTCAAGAGGAGCCCCTCTCAACAGGAACGGCGAGAGGAACTCCAGGGTCGTGCCACCATTCCAAGAGCCCCCAGATGTCTCAGTCCATTTCAGAGGAACCTCTTTTCCCTTCACCAGCTCGTCTTTCACGCCGAGGATCGACTCACACCAAGGTGGCACGTGGCACAGCCCTGTGGGAAAGCCTCGTGGGAAAGCCTCGAGGGACAGCCTCGAGGGAAAGCCACAGATCCGTTGATCCACGTGAGAGGAAGCGTGACACTACTGCTGCAGCTCGGGAGGAAAGCACAAGGGCTTGCCCCAACTCGAGACGAGGCCTGACTCCCCTGGGGAGACTCAGAAGCACCCCAAGATCCATGGCAACACTGGAGAGCAATCCTCAGGTTCCGGCCCCGACTCCACACACGGACTGAGGCCCCGGCATGGATGGGAGAGGAATCCCGAGAGGTCCCCTAGCAACTCGCATGGGGACTGGCCTTTCCTGAGGCCACCAGAGCGGGTCCCTGAGGTCCCCGTCGTAACTCGAGAAGACCTGCCGCAACTCGAGAAAATCCAGGAGGTTCTCCCCTCCAGGCGAGATGAGGCCCATTTCCACTGAGGCGTCTCGAGGCTGATCACACCTCACCTCTGGAACTTCGAAAGGCTCCTTCACACCCTTGGTGCAAATCAAGAAGTTCCCCGACATACCCGTCTCCACTCGAGAGGAATCACGAGGGTCCCGCCCACATCCAGAGGAGCCCCGTTTCCGCCTTGTAGCTCGAGATGAGGGATCCTTTCCCTGCTTCGTCGGGAAAGAGTTCCCGGCGTTCCCGTCGCCTCTCAAGAGGAGGCCCTCTCAACAGGAACGGCGAGAGGAACTCCAGGGTCGTGCCACCATTCCAAGAGTCCCCCAGATGTCTCAGTCCGTTCCAGAGGAACCTCTTTTCCCTTCACCGGCTCGTCTTTCACGCCGAGGATCGACTGACAACAAGGTGGCACGTGGCACAGCCCTGTGGGAAAGCCTCGTGGGAAAGCCTCGAGGGACAGCCTCGAGGGAAAGCCACAGATCCCTTGATCCACGTGACAGGAAGCGTGACACTACTGCTGCAGCTCGGGAGGAAAGCGCACGTGCATGCCCCCAATCGAGACGAGGCCTGACTCCCCTGGGGAGACTCAGAAGCACCCCAAGATCCATGGCAACACTGGAGAGGAATCCTCAGGTTCCGGCCCCGACTCCACACAAGGACTGAGGCCCCGGCATGGATGGGAGAGGAATCCCGAGAGGTCCCCTAGCAACTCGCATGGGGACTGGCCTTTCCTGAGGCCACCAGAGCGGGTCCCTATGGTCCCCGTCGTAACTCGAGAAGACCTGCCGCAACTCGAGAAAATCCAGGAGGTTCTCCCCTCCAGGCGAGATGAGGCCCATTTCCGCTGAGGCGTCTCGAGGCTGATCACACCTCCCCTCTGGAACTTCGAAAGGGTCCTTCACACCCTTGGTGCAAATCAAGAAGTTCCCCGACATACCCGTCTCCACTCGAGAGGAAACACGAGGGTCCCGCCCACATCCAGAGGAGCCCCGTTTCCGCCTCGTAGCTCGAGATGAGGGATCCTTTCCCTGCTTCGTCGGGAAAGAGTTCCCGGCGTTCCCGTCGCATCTCAAGAGGAGGCCCTCTCAAACGGAACGGCGAGAGGTACTCCAGGGTCGTGCCACCATTCCAAGAGTCCCCCAGATGTCTCAGTCCATTCCACAGAAAACTCTTTTCCCTTCACCGGGTCGTCTTTCACGCCGAGGATCGACTCACACCAAGGTGGCACGTGGCACAGCCCTGTGGGAAAGCCTCGTGGGAAATCCTCCAGCAGAAGACTGGAGGGAAAGCCACAGATCCCTTGATCCACGTGACAGGAAGCGTGACACTACTGCTGCAGCTCGGGAGGAAAGCGCACGTGCATGCCCCCACTCGAGACGAGGCCTGACTCCCCTGGGGAGACTCCGAAGCACCCCAAGATCCATGGCAACACTGGAGAGGAATCCTCAGGTACCGGCTCCAACTCCACACAAGGTCTTAGGCCCCGGCATGGACGGGAGAGGAATCCCGAGATGGCCCCTAGCAACTCGCATGGGGACTGGCCTTTCCTGAGGCCACCAGAGCGGGTCCCTGAGGTCCCCGTCGTAACTCCAGAAGACCTGCCGCAACTCGAGAAAATCCAGGAGGTTCTCCCCTCCAGGCGAGATGACGCCCATTTCCGCTGAGGCGTCTCGAGGCTCATCACACCTCACCTCTGGAACTTCGAAAGGGTCCTTCACACCCTTGGTGCAAATCAAGAAGTTCCCCGTCATACCCGTCTCCACTCGAGAGGAAACACGAGGGTCCCACCCACATCCAGAGGAGCCCCGTTTCTGCCTCGTAGCTCGAGATGAGGGATCCTTTCCCTGCTTCGTCGGGAAAGAGTTCCCGGCCTTCCCGTCCCATCTCAAGAGGAGCCCCTCTCAACAGGAACGGCGAGAGGAACTCCAGGGTCGTGCCACCATTCCAAGAGTCCCCCAGATGTCTCAGTCCGTTCCAGAGGAACCTCTTTTCCCTTCACCGGCTCGTCTTTCACGCCGAGGATCGACTCACACCAAGGTGGCACGTGGCACAGCCCTGTGGGAAAGCCTCGTGGGAAAGCCTCGAGGGACAGCCTCGAGGGAAAGCCACAGATCCCTTGATCCACGTGACAGGAAGCGTGACACTACTGCTGCAGCTCGGGAGGAAAGCGCACGTGCATGCCCCCAATCGAGACGAGGCCTGACTCCCCTGGGGAGACTCAGAAGCACCCCAAGATCCATGGCAACACTGGAGAGGAATCCTCAGGTTCCGGCCCCGACTCCACACAAGGACTGAGGCCCCGGCATGGACGGGAGAGGAATCCCGAGAGGTCCCCTAGCAACTCGCATGGGGACTGGCCTTTCCTGAGGCCACCAGAGCGGGTCCCTATGGTCCCCGTCGTAACTCGAGAAGACCTGCCGCAACTCGAGAAAATCCAGGAGGTTCTCCCTCCAGGCGAGATGAGGCCCATTTCCGCTGAGGCGTCTCGAGGCTGATCACACCTCACCTCTGGAACTTCGAAAGGGTCCTTCACACCCTTGGTGCAAATCAAGAAGTTCCCCGACATACCCGTCTTCACTCGAGAGGAATCACGAGCGTCCCGCCCACATCCAGAGGAGCCCCGTTTCCGCCTCGTAGCTCGAGATGAGGGATCCTTTCCCTGCTTCGTCGGGAAAGGGTTCCCGGCGTTCCCGTCGCATCTCAAGAGGAGGCCCTCTCAACAGGAACGGCGAGAGGAACTCCAGGGTCGTGCCACCATTCCAAGAGTCCCCCAGATGTCTCAGTCCATTCCAGAGGAACCTCTTTTCCCTTCACCGGCTCGTCTTTCACGCCGAGGATCGACTCACACCAAGGTGGCACGTGGCACAGCCCTGTGGGAAAGCCTCATGGGAAAGCCTCGAGGGACAGCCTCGAGGGAAAGCCACAGATCCCTTGATCCACGTGACAGGAAGCGCGACACTACTGCTGCAGCTCGTGAGGAAAGTGCATGTGCATGCCCCCACTCGAGACGAGGCCTGATTCCCCTGGGGAGACTCAGAAGCACCCCAAGATCCATGGCAACACTGGAGAGCAATCCTCAGGTTCCGGCCCCGACTCCACACAAGGACTGAGGCCCCAGCATGGACGGGGGAGTAATCCCGAGAGGTCCCCTAGCAACTCGCATGGGGACTGGCCTTTCCTGAGGCCACCAGAGCGTGTCCCTGAGGTCCCCGTCGTAACTCGAGAAGACCTGCCGCAACTCGAGAAAATCCAGGAGGTTCTCCCCTCCAGGCGAGATGAGGCCCATTTCCGCTGAGGCGTCTCCAGGCTGATCACACCTCACCTCTAGAACTTCGAGAGGGTCCTTCACACCCTTGGTGCAAATCAAGAAGTTCCCCAACATACCCGTCTCCACTCGAGAGGAAACACGAGGGTCCCGCCCACATCCAGAGGAGCCCCGTTTCCGCCTCGTAGCTCGAGATGAGGGATCCTTTCCCTGCTTCGTCGGGAAAGAGTTCCCGGCGTTCCCGTCGCCTCTCAAGAGGAGGCCCTCTCAAAAGGAACGGCGAGAGGTACTCCAGGGTCGTGCCACCATTCCAAGAGTCCCCCAGATGTCTCAGTCCATTCCACAGAAAACTCTTTTCCCTTCACCGGGTCGTCTTTCACGCCGAGGATCGACTCACACCAAGGTGGCACGTGGCACAGCCCTGTGGGAAAGCCTCGTGGGAAATCCTCCAGCAGAAGCCTCGAGGGAAAGCCACAGATCCCTTGATCCACGTGACAGGAAGCGTGACACTACTGCTGCAGCTCGGGAGGAAAGCGCACGTGCATGCCCCCACTCGAGACGAGGCCTGACTCCCCTGGGGAGACTCCGAAGCACCCCAAGATCCATGGCAACACTGGAGAGGAATCCTCAGGTACCGGCTCCGACTCCACACAAGGTCTTAGGCCCCGGCATGGACGGGAGAGGAATCCCGAGATGGCCCCTAGCAACTCGCATGGGGACTGGCCTTTCCTGAGGCCACCAGAGCGTGTCCCTGAGGTCCCCGTCGTAACTCCAGAAGACCTGCCGCAACTCGAGAAAATCCAGGAGGTTCTCCCCTCCAGGCGAGATGACGCCCATTTCCGCTGAGGCGTCTCGAGGCTCATCACACCTCACCTCTGGAACTTCGAAAGGGTCCTTCACACCCTTGGTGCAAATCAAGAAGTTCCCCGTCATACCCGTCTCCACTCGAGAGGAAACACGAGGGTCCCACCCACATCCAGAGGAGCCCCGTTTCTGCCTCGTAGCTCGAGATGAGGGATCCTTTCCCTGCTTCGTCGGGAAAGAGTTCCCGGCCTTCCCGTCCCATCTCAAGAGGAGCCCCTCTCAACAGGAACGGCGAGAGGAACTCCAGGGTCGTGCCACCATTCCAAGAGCCACCAGATGTCTCAGTCCATTTCAGAGGAACCTCTTTTCCCTTCACCAGCTCGTCTTTCACGCCGAGGATCGACTCACACCAAGGTGGCACGTGGCACAGCCCTGTGGGAAAGCCTCGTGGGAAAGCCTCGAGGGACAGCCTCGCGGGAAAGCCACAGATCCGTTGATCCACGTGAGAGGAAGCGTGACACTACTGCTGCAGCTCGGGAGGAAAGCGCAAGGGCTTGCCCCAACTCGAGACGAGGCCTGACTCCCCTGGGGAGACTCAGAAGCACCCCAAGATCCATGGCAACACTGGAGAGCAATCCTCAGGTTCCGGCCCCGACTCCACACACGGACTGAGGCCCCGGCATGGATGGGAGAGGAATCCCGAGAGGTCCCCTAGCAACTCGCATGGGGACTGGCCTTTCCTGAGGCCACCAGAGCGGGTCCCTATGGTCCCCGTCGTAACTCGAGAAGACCTGCCGCAACTCGAGAAAATCCAGGAGGTTCTCCCCTCCAGGCGAGATGAGGCCCATTTCCGCTGAGGCGTCTCGAGGCTGATCACACCTCACCTCTGGAACTTCGAAAGGGTCCTTCACACCCTTGGTGCAAATCAAGAAGTTACCCGACATACCCGTCTTCACTCGAGAGGAATCACGAGGGTCCCGCCCACATCCAGAGGAGCCCCGTTTCCGCCTCGTAGCTCGAGATGAGGGATCCTTTCCCTGCTTCTTCGGGAAAGGGTTCCCGGCGTTCCCGTCGCATCTCAAGAGGAGGCCCTCTCAACAGGAACGGCGAGAGGAACTCCAGGGTCGTGCCACCATTCCAAGAGTCCCCCAGATGTCTCAGTCCATTCCAGAGGAACCTCTTTTCCCTTCACCGGCTCGTCTTTCACGCCGAGGATCGACTCACACCAAGGTGGCACGTGGCACAGCCCTGTGGGAAAGCCTCGTGGGAAAGCCTCGAGGGACAGCCTCGAGGGAAAGCCACAGATCCCTTGATCCACGTGACAGGAAGCGCGACACTACTGCTGCAGCTCGTGAGGAAAGCGCACGTGCATGCCCCAATCGAGACGAGGCCTGACTCCCCTGGGGAGACTCAGAAGCACCCCAAGATCCATGGCAACACTGGAGAGGAATCCTCAAATATCGGCTCCGACTCCACACAAGGACTGAGGCCCCGGCATGGACGGGAGAGGAATCCCGAGATGGCTCCTAGCAACTCGCATGGGGACTGGCCTTTCCTGAGGCCACCATAGCGGGTTCCTGAGGTCCCCGTCGTAACTCGAGAAGACCTGCGCAACTCGAGAAAATCCAGGAGGTTCTCCCCTCCAGGCGAGATGAGGCCCATTGCCGCTGAGGCGTCTCGAGGCTGATCACACCTCACCTCTGGAACTTCGAAAGGGTCCTTCACACCCTTGGTGGAAATCAAGAAGTTCCCCTACATACCCGTCTCGAGAGGAATCACGAGGGTCCCGCCCACATCCAGAGGAGCCCAGTTTGCGCCTCGTAGCTCGAGGTGAGGTGGCCCTTGGCGGCCCATTGCCGCTGAGGCGCCTCAAGGCTGATCACACCTCACCTCTGGAACTTCGAAAGGGTCCTTCACACCCTTGGTGCAAATCAAGAATTTCCCCGACATACCCGTCTCCACTCGAGATGAATCACGAGGGTCCCGCCCACATCCAGAGGAGCCCCGTTTCCGCCTCCTAGCTCGAGATGAGGGATCCTTTCCCTGCTTCGTCGGGAAAGAGTTCCCGGCCTTCCCGTCGCATCTCAAGAGGAAGCCCTCTCAACAGGAACGGCCAGAGGAACTCCAGGGTCGTGCCACCATTCCAAGAGTCCCCCAGATGTCTCAGTCCATTCCAGAGGAACCTCTTTTACCTTCACCGGCTCGTCGTTCACGCCGAGGATCGACTCACACCAAGGTGGCACTTGGCACAGCCCTGAGCAAAAGCCTCGTGGGAAAGCCTCGAGCGAAAGCCTAGAGGGAAAGCCACAGATCCCTTGATCCACGTGACAGGAAGCGTGACACTACTGCTGCAGCTCGGGAGGAAAGCGCACGTGCATGCCCCCACTCGAGACGAGGCCTGACTCCCCTGGGGAGACTCCGAAGCACCCCAAGATCCATGGCAACACTGGAGAGGAATCCTCACGTTCCGGCCACGACTCCACACAAGGACTGAGGCACCGGCATGGACGGGAGAGGAATCCCGAGTTGGCCCCTAGCAACTCGCATGGGGACTGGCCTTTCCTGAGGCCACCAGAGCGGGTCCCTGAGGTCCCCGTCGTAACTCGAGAAGACCTGCCGCAACTCGAGAAAATCCAGGAGGTTCTCCCCTCCAGGCGTGATGAGGCCCATTTCCGCTGAGGCGTCTCGAGGCTGATCACACCTCACCTCTGGAACTTCGAAAGGGTCCTTCACACCCTTGGTGCAAATCAAGGAGTTCCCCGACATACCCGTCTCCACTCGAGAGGAAGCACGAGGGTCCCGCCCACATCCAGAGGAACCCCGTTTCCGCCTCGTAGCTCGAGATGAGGGATCCTTTCCCTGCTTCGTCGGGAAAGAGTTCCCGGCGTTCCCGTCGCATCTCAAGAGGAGGCCCTCTCAACAGGAACGGCGAGAGGAACTCCAGGGTCGTGCCACCATTCCAAGAGTCCCCCAGATGTCTCAGTCCATTCCAGAGGAACCTCTTTTACCTTCACCGGCTCGTCTTTCACGCCGAGGATCGACTCACACCAAGGTGGCACGTGGATCAGCCCTGGGGGAAAGCCTCGTGGGAAAGCCTCGTGGGAAGGCCTCGAGGGAGAGCCACAGATCCCTTGATCCACGTGACAGGAAGCGTGACACTACTGCTGCAGCTCGGGAGGAAAGCGCACGTGCATGCCCCCCTCGAGCCGAGACCTGACTCCCCTGGGGAGACTCAGAAGCACCCCAAGATCCATGGTAACACTGGAGAGGAATCCTCAGGTTCCGGCCCCGACTCCACACAAGGACTGAGGCCCCGGCATGGACGGGGGAGTAATCCCGAGAGGTCCCCTAGCAACTCGCATGGGGACTGGCCTTTCCTGAGGCCACCAGAGCGGGTCCCTGAGATCCCCGTGGTAACTCGAGAAGACCTGCCGCAACTCGAGAAAATCCAGGAGGTTCTCCCCTTCCGGCGAGATGAGGCCCATTGCCGCTGAGGCGTCTCGAGGCTGATCACACCTCACCTCTGGAACTTCGAAAGGGTCCTTCACACCCTTGGTGCAAATCAAGAAGTTCCCCGACATACCCGTCTCCACTCGAGATGAATCACGAGGGTCCCGCCCACATCCAGAGGAGCCCCGTTTCCGCCTCGTAGCTCGAGATGAGGGATCCTTTCCCTGCTTCGTTGGGAAAGAGTTACCGGCGTTCCCGTCGCATCTCAAGAGGAGGCCCTCTCAACAGGAACGGCTAGAGGAACTCCAGGGTCGTGCCACCATTCCAAGAGTCCCCCAGATGTCTCAGTCCATTCCAGAGGAACCTCTTTTCCCTTCACCGGCACATCTTTCACGCCGAGGATCGACTCACACCAAGGTGGCACGTGGCACAGCCCTGTGGGAAAGCCTCGTGTGTAAGCCTCGAGGGACAGCCTCGAGGGAAAGCCACAGATCCCTTGATCAACGTGACAGTAAGCGCGACACTACTGCTGCAGCTCGTGAGGAAAGCGCACGTGCATGCCCCCACTCGAGACGAGTCCTGACTCCCCTGGGGAGACTCAGAAGCACCCCAAGATCCATGGCAACACTGGAGAGCAATCCTCAGGTTCCGACCCCGACTCCACACAGGTTTTTAGGCAAAGGCATGGACGGGAGAGGAATCCCGAGATGGCTCCTAACAACTCGCATGGGGACTGGCCTTTCCTGAGGCCACCAGAGCGGATTCCTGAGGTCCCCGTCGTAACTCGAGAAGACCTGCGCAACTCGAGAAAATCCAGGAGGTTCTCCCCTCCAGGCGAGATGAGGCCCATTGCCGCTGAGGCGTCTCGAGGCTGATCACACCTCACCTCTGGAACTTCGAAAGGGTCCTTCACACCCTTGGTGCAAATCAAGAAGTTCCCCGACATACCCGTCTCCACTCGAGATGAATCACGAGGGTCCCGCCCACATCCAGAGGAGCCCCGTTTCCGCCTCGTAGCTCGAGATGAGGGATCCTTTCCCTGCTTCGTCGGGAAAGAGTTATCGGCCTTCCCGTCGCATCTCAAGAGGAAGCCCTCTCAACAGGAACGGCCAGAGGAACTCCAGGGTCGTGCCACCATTCCAAGAGTCCCCCAGATGTCTCAGTCCATTCCAGAGGAACCTCTTTTCCCTTCACCGGCTCGTCGTTCACGCCGAGGATCGACTCACACCAAGGTGGCACTTGGCACAGCCCTGAGGGAAAGCCTCGTGGGAAAGCCTCGAGCGAAAGACTCGAGGGAAAGCCACAGATCCCTTGATCCACGTGACAGGAAGCATGACACTACTGCTGCAGGTAGGGAGGAAAGCGCACGTGCATGCCCCCACTCGAGACGAGGCCTGACTCCCCTGGGGAGACTCAGAAGCACCCCAAGATCCATGGTAACACTGGAGAGGAATCCTCAGGTTCCGGCCCCGACTCCACCAAGGTCTTAGGCCCCGGCATGGACGGGATAGGAATCCCGAGAGGTCCCCTAGCAACTCGCATGGGGACTGGCCTTTCCTGAGGCCACCAGAGCGGGTCCCTGAGGTCCCCGTCGTAACTCGAGAAGACCTGCCGCAACTCGAGAAAATCCAGGAGGTTCTCCCCTCCAGGCGTGATGAGGCCCATTTCCGCTGAGGCGTCTCGAGGCTGATCACACCTCACCTCTGGAACTTCGAAAGTATCCTTCACACCCTTGGTGCAAATCAAGAAGTTCCCCGACATACCCGTCTCCACTCGAGAGGAAACACTAGGGTCCCGCCCACATCCAGAGGAACCCCGTTTCCGCCTCGTAGCTCGAGATGAGGGATCCTTTCCCTGCTTGGTCGGGAAAGAGTTCCCGGCGTTCCCGTCGCCTCTCAAGAGGAGGCCCTCTCAACAGGAACGGCCAGAGGAACTCCAAGGTCGTGCCACCATTCCAAGAGTCCCCCAGATGTCTCAGTCCATTCCAGAGGAACCTGGTTTCCCTTCACCAGCACATCTTTCACGCCGAGGATCGACTGACACCAAGGTGGCACGTGGCACAGCCCTGTGGGAAAGCCTCGTGTGTAAGCCTTGAGGGACAGCCTCGAGGGAAAGCCACAGATCCCTTGATCCACGTGACAGGAAGCGTGACACTACTGCTGCAGCTCGGGAGGAAAGCGCACGTTCATGCCCCCACTCGAGACGAGGCCTGACTCCCCTGGGGAGACTCCGAAGCACCCCAAGATCCATGGCAACACTGGAGAGGAATCCTCACGTTCCGGCCACGACTCCACACAAGGACTGAGGCCCCGGCATGGACGGGAGAGGAATCCCGAGTTGGTCCCTAGCAACTCGCATGGGGACTGGCCTTTCCTGAGGCCACCAGAGCGGGTCCCTGAGGTCCCCGTCGTAACTCGAGAAGACCTGCCGCAACTCGAGAAAATCCAGGAGGTTCTCCCCTCCAGGCGTGATGAGGCCCATTTCCGCTGAGGCGTCTCGAGGCTGATCACACCTCACCTCTGGAACTTAGAAAGGGTCCTTCACACCCTTGGTGCAAATCAAGGAGTTCCCCGACATACCCGTCTCCACTCGAGAGGAAGCACGAGGGTCCCGCCCACATCCAGAGGAACCCCGTTTCCGCCTCGTAGCTCGAGATGAGGGATCCTTTCCCTGCTTCGTCGGGAAAGAGTTCTCGGCGTTCCCGTCGCATCTCAAGAGGAGGCCCTCTCAACAGGAACGGCGAGAGGAACTCCAGGGTCGTGCCACCATTCCAAGAGTCCCCCAGATGTCTCAGTCCATTCCAGAGGAACCTCTTTTCCCTTCACCGGCTCGTCTTTCACGCCGAGGATCGACTCACACCAAGGTGGCACGTGGATCAGCCCTGGGGGAAAGCCTCGTGGGAAAGCCTCGTGGGAAGGCCTCGAGGGAGAGCCACAGATCCCTTGATCCACGTGACAGGAAGCGTGACACTACTGCTGCAGCTCGGGAGGAAAGCGCACGTGCATGCCCCCCTCGAGCCGAGGCCTGACTCCCCTGGGGAGACTCAGAAGCACCCCAAGATCCATGGTAACACTGGAGAGGAATCCTCAGGTTCCGGCCCCGACTCCACACAAGGACTGAGGCCCCGGCATGGACGGGAGAGGAATCCCGAGTTGGTCCCTAGCAACTCGCATGGGGACTGGCCTTTCCTGAGGCCACCAGAGCGTGTCCCTGAGGTCCCCGTCGTAACTCGAGAAGACCTGCTGCAACTCGAGAAAATCCAGGAGGTTCTCCCCTCCCGGCGAGATGAGGCCCATTGCCGCTGAGGCGTCTCGAGGCTGATCACACCTCACCTCTGGAACTTCGAAAGGGTCCTTCACACCCTTGGTGCAAATCAAGAAGTTCCCCGACATACCCGTCTCCACTCGAGATGAATCACGAGGGTCCCGCCCACATCCAGAGGAGCCCCGTTTCCGCCTCGTAGCTCGAGATGAGGGATCCTTTCCCTGCTTCGTCGGGAAAGAGTTCCCGGCGTTCCCGTCGCCTCTCAAGAGGAGGCCCTCTCAACAGGAACGGCGAGAGGAACTCCAGGGTTGTGCCACCATTCCAAGAGTCCCCCAGATGTCTCAGTCCATACCAGAGGAACCTCTTTTCCCTACACCGGCTCGTCTTTCACGCCGAGGTACGATTCACGCTAAGGTGGCACGTGGCACAGCCCTGTGGGAAAGCCTCGTTTGAAAGCCTCGAGGGACAGCCTCGAGGCAAAGCCACAGATCCCTGGATCCACGTGACAGGAAGCGTGACACTACTGCTGCAGCTCGGGAGGAAAGCGCACGTGCATGCCTCCACTCGAGACGAGGCCTGACTCCCCTGGGGAGACTCAGAAGCACCCCAAGATCCATGGCAACACTGGAGAGGAATCCTCAGGTTCCGGCCCCGACTCCACACAAGGACTGAGGCCCCGGCATGGACGGGGGAGTAATCCCGAGAGGTCCCCTAGCAACTCGCATGGGGACTGGCCTTTCCTGAGGCCACCAGAGCGGGTCCCTGAGATCCCAGTGGTAACTCGAGAAGACCTGCCGCAACTCGAGAAAATCCAGGAGGTTCTCCCCTTCCGGCGAGATGAGGCCCATTTCCGCTGAGGCGTCTCGAGGCTGATCACACCTCACCTCTGGAACTTCGAAAGGGTCCATCACACCCTTGGTGCAAATCAAGAAGTTCCCCGACATACCCGTCTCCACTCGAGATGAATCACGAGGGTCCCGCCCACATCCAGAGGAGCCCCGTTTCAGCCTCCTAGCTCGAGATGAGGGATCCTTTCCCTGCTTCGTTGGGAAAGAGTTCCCGGCGCTCCCGTCGCATCTCAAGAGGAGGCCCTCTCAACAGGAACGGCTAGAGGAACTCCAGGGTCGTGCCACCATTCCAAGAGTCCCCCAGATGTCTCAGTCCATTCCAGAGGAACCTCTTTTCCCTTCACCGGAACATCTTTCACGCCGAGGATCGACTCACACCAAGGTGGCACGTGGCACAGCCCTGTGGGAAAGCCTCGTGTGTAAGCCTCGAGGGACAGCCTCGAGGGAAAGCCACAGATCCCTTGATCAACGTGACAGTAAGCGCGACACTACTGCTGCAGCTCGTGAGGAAAGCGCACGTGCATGCCCCCACTCGAGACGAGTCCTGACTCCCCTGGGGAGACTCAGAAGCACCCCAAGATCCATGGCAACACTGGAGAGCAATCCTCAGGTTCCGACCCCGACTCCACACAGGTTTTTAGGCAAAGGCATGGACGGGAGAGGAATCCCGAGATGGCTCCTAGCAACTCGCATGGGGACTGGCCTTTCCTGAGGCCACCAGAGCGGATTCCTGAGGTCCCCGTCGTAACTCGAGAAGACCTGCGCAACTCGAGAAAATCCAGGAGGTTCTCCCCTCCAGGCGAGATTAGGCCCATTGCCGCTGAGGCGTCTCGAGGCTGATCACACCTCACCTCTGGAACTTCGAAAGGGTCCTTCACACCCTTGGTGCAAATCAAGAAGTTCCCCGACATACCCGTCTCCACTCGAGATGAATCACGAGGGTCCCGCCCACATCCAGAGGAGCCCCGTTTCCGCCTCGTAGCTCGAGATGAGGGATCCTTTCCCGGCTTCGTCGGGAAAGAGTTCCCGGCCTTCCCGTCGCATCTCAAGAGGAAGCCCTCTCAACAGGAACGGCCAGAGGAACTCCAGGGTCGTGCCACCATTCCAAGAGTCCCCCAGATGTCTCAGTCCATTCCAGAGGAACCTCTTTTCCCTTCACCGGCTCGTCGTTCACGCCGAGGATCGACTCACACCAAGGTGGCACTTGGCACAGCCCTGAGGGAAAGCCTCGTGGGAAAGCCTCGAGCGAAAGACTCGAGGGAAAGCCACAGATCCCTTGATCCACGTGACAGGAAGCATGACACTACTGCTGCAGGTAGGGAGGAAAGCGCACGTGCATGCCCCCAGTCGAGACGAGGCCTGACTCCCCTGGGGAGACTCAGAAGCACCCCAAGATCCATGGTAACACTGGAGAGCAATCCTCAGGTTCCGGCCCCGACTCCACCAAGGTCTTAGGCCCCGGCATGGACGGGATAGGAATCCCGAGAGGTCCCCTAGCAACTCGCATGTGGACTGGCCTTTCCTGAGGCCACCAGAGCGGGTCCCTGAGGTCCCCGTCGTAACTCGAGAAGACCTGCCGCAACTCGAGAAAATCCAGGAGGTTCTCCCCTCCAGGCGTGATGAGGCCCATTTCCGCTGAGGCGTCTCGAGGCTGATCACACCTCACCTCTGGAACTTCGAAAGTATCCTTCACACCCTTGGTGCAAATCAAGAAGTTCCCCGACATACCCGTCTCCACTCGAGAGGAAACACGAGGGTCCCGCCCACATCCAGAGGAACCCCGTTTCCGCCTCGTAGCTCGAGATGAGGGATCCTTTCCCTGCTTGGTCGGGAAAGAGTTCCCGGCTTTCCCGTCGCCTCTCAAGAGGAGGCCCTCTCAACAGGAACGGCCAGAGGAACTCCAAGGTCGTGCCACCATTCCAAGAGTCCCCCAGATGTCTCAGTCCATTCCAGAGGAACCTGGTTTCCCTTCACCAGCACATCTTTCACGCCGAGGATCGACTGACACCAAGGTGGCACGTGGCACAGCCCTGTGGGAAAGCCTCGTGTGTAAGCCTTGAGGGACAGCCTCGAGGGAAAGCCACAGATCCCTTGATCCACGTGACAGGAAGCGCGACACTACTGCTGCTGCTCGTGAGGAAAGTGCACGTGCATGCCCCCACTCGAGACGAGGCCTGATTCCCCTGGGGAGACTCAGAAGCACCCCAAGATCCATGGCAACTCTGGAGAGGAATCCTCAGGTTCCGGCCCCGACTCCACACAAGGACTGAGGCCCCGGCATGGACGGGGGAGTAATCCCGAGAGGTCCCCTAGCAACTCGCATGGGGACTGGCCTTTCCTGAGGCCACCAGAGCGGGTCCCTGAGGTCCCCGTCGTAACTCGAGAAGACCTGCCGCAACTCGAGAAAATCCAGGAGGTTCTCCCCTCCAGGCGAGATGAGGCCCATTTCCGCTGAGGTGTCTCGAGGCTGATCACACCTCACCTCTGGAACTTCGAAAGGGTCCTTCACACCCTTGGTGCAAATCAAGAAGTTCCCCGACATACCCGTCTCCATTCGAGAGGAAACACGAGGGTCCCGCCCACATCCAGAGGAGCCCCGTTTCCGCCTCGTAGCTCGAGATGAGGGATCCTTTCCCTGCTTCGTCGGGAAAGAGTTCCCGGCGTTCCTGTCCCATCTCAAGAGGAGGCCCTCTCAACAGGAGCGGCGAGAGGAACTCCATGGTCGTGCCAGCATTCCAAGAGTCACGCAGATGTCTCAGTCCATTCCAGAGGAACCTCTTTTCCCTTCACCGGCTCGTCTTTCACGCCGAGGATCGACTCACAACAAGGTGGCACGTGACACAGGCCTGTGGGAAAGCCTCGTGGGAAAACCTCGAGGGACAGCCTCGAGGGAAAGCCACAGATCCCTTGATCCACGTGACAGGAAGCGTGACACTACTGCTGCAGCTCGGGAGGAAAGCGTACGTGCATGCCCCCACTCGAGACGAGGCCTGACTCCCCTCGGGAAACTCAGAAGCACCCCAAGATCCATGGCAACACTGGAGAGGAATCCTCAGGTTCGGCCCCGACCCCACACAAGGTCTTAGGCCCCGGCATGGACGGGAGAGGAATCCCGAGATGGCCCCTAGCAACTCGCACGCGGACTGGCCTTTCTTGAGGCCACCAGAGCGGGTCCCTGAGGTCCCCGTCGTAACTCGAGAAGACCTGCCTCAACTCGAGAAAATCCAGGAGGTTCTCCCCTCCAGGCGAGATGAGGCCCATTTCCGCTGAGGCTTCTCGAGGATGATCACACCTCACCTCTGTACCTTCGAAAGGGTCCTTCACAACCTTGGTGCAAATCAAGAAGTTCCCCGACATACCCGTCTCCAATCGAGAGGAAACACGAGGGTCCCGCCCACATCCAGAGGAGCCCCGTTTCCGCCTCGTAGCTCGAGATGAGGGATCCTTTCCCTGCTTCATCGGAAAAGGGTTCCCGGAGTTCCCGTCGCATCTCAAGAGGAGGCTCTCTCAAGAGGAACGGCGAGAGGAACTCCAGGGTCGTGCCACCATTCCAAGAGTCCCCCAGATATCTCAGTCCATACCAGAGGAACCTCTTTTCCCTACACCGGCTCGTCTTTCACGCCGAGGTACGACTCACGCCAAGGTGGCACGTGGCACAGCCCTGTGGGAAAGCCTCGTGGGAAAGCCTCGAGGGACAGCCTCGAGGGAAAGCCACAGATCCCTGGATCCACGTGACAGGAAGCGTGACACTACTGCTGCAGCTCGGGAGGAAAGCGCACGTGCATGCCCCCACTCGAGACGAGTCCTGACTCCCCTGGGGAGACTCAGAAGCACCCCAAGATCCATGGCAAAACTGGAGAGCAATCCTCAGGTTCCGACCCCGACTCCACACAGGTTTTTAGGCAAAGGCATGGACGGGAGAGGAATCCCGAGATGGCTCCTAGCAACTCGCATGGGGACTGGCCTTTCCTGAGGCCACCAGAGCGGATTCCTGAGGTCCCCGTTGTAACTCGAGAAGACCTGCGCAACTCGAGAAAATCCAGGAGGTTCTCCCCTCCAGGCGAGATGAGGCCCATTGCCGCTGAGGCGTCTCGAGGCTGATCACACCTCACCTCTGGAACTTCGAAAGGGTCCTTCACACCCTTGGTGCAAATCAAGAAGTTCCCCGACATACCCGTCTCCACTCGAGATGAATCACGAGGGTCCCGCCCACATCCAGAGGAGCCCCGTTTCCGCCTCGTAGCTCGAGATGAGGGATCCTTTCCCTGCTTCGTCGGGAAAGAGTTCCCGGCCTTCCCGTCGCATCTCAAGAGGAAGCCCTCTCAACAGGAACGGCCAGAGGAACTCCAGGGTCGTGCCACCATTCCAAGAGTCCCCCAGATGTCTCAGTCCATTCCAGAGGAACCTCTTTTCCCTTCACCGGCTCGTCGTTCACGCCGAGGATCGACTCACACCAAGGTGGCACTTGGCACAGCCCTGAGGGAAAGCCTCGTGGGAAAGCCTCGAGCGAAAGACTCGAGGGAAAGCCACAGATCCCTTGATCCACGTGACAGGAAGCATGACACTACTGCTGCAGGTAGGGAGGAAAGCGCACGTGCATGCCCCCACTCGAGACGAGGCCTGACTCCCCTGGGGAGACTCAGAAGCACCCCAAGATCCATGGCAACACTGGAGAGGAATCCTCAGGTTCTGGCCCCGACTCCACCAAGGTCTTAGGCCCCGGCATGGACGGGATAGGAATCCCGAGAGGTCCCCTAGCAACTCGCATGGGGACTGGCCTTTCCTGAGGCCACCAGAGCGGGTCCCTGAGGTCCCCGTCGTAACTCGAGAAGACCTGCCGCAACTCGAGAAAATCCAGGAGGTTCTCCCCTCCAGGCGTGATGAGGCCCATTTCCGCTGAGGCGTCTCGAGGCTGATCACACCTCACCTCTGGAACTTCGAAAGTATCCTTCACACCCTTGGTGCAAATCAAGAAGTTCCCCGACATACCCGTCTCCACTCGAGAGGAAACACGAGGGTCCCGCCCACATCCAGAGGAACCCCGTTTCCGCCTCGTAGCTCGAGATGAGGGATCCTTTCCCTGCTTGGTCGGGAAAGAGTTCCCGGCGTTCCCGTCGCCTCTCAAGAGGAGGCCCTCTCAACAGGAACGGCCAGAGGAACTCCAAGGTCGTGCCACCATTCCAAGAGTCCCCCAGATGTCTCAGTCCATTCCAGAGGAACCTGGTTTCCCTTCACCAGCACATCTTTCACGCCGAGGATCGACTGACACCAAGGTGGCACGTGGCACAGCCCTGTGGGAAAGCCTCGTGTGTAAGCCTTGAGGGACAGCCTCGAGGGAAAGCCACAGATCCCTTGATCCACGTGACAGGAAGCGCGACACTACTGCTGCTGCTCGTGAGGAAAGTGCACGTGCATGCCCCCACTCGAGACGAGGCCTGATTCCCCTGGGGAGACTCAGAAGCACCCCAAGATCCATGGCAACTCTGGAGAGGAATCCTCAGGTTCCGGCCCCGACTCCACACAAGGACTGAGGCCCCGGCATGGACGGGGGAGTAATCCCGAGAGGTCCCCTAGCAACTCGCATGGGGACTGGCCTTTCCTGAGGCCACCAGAGCGGGTCCCTGAGGTCCCCGTCGTAACTCGAGAAGACCTGCCGCAACTCGAGAAAATCCAGGAGGTTCTCCCCTCCAGGCGAGATGAGGCCCATTTCCGCTGAGGTGTCTCGAGGCTGATCACACCTCACCTCTGGAACTTCGAAAGGGTCCTTCACACCCTTGGTGCAAATCAAGAAGTTCCCCGACATACCCGTCTCCATTCGAGAGGAAACACGAGGGTCCCGCCCACATCCAGAGGAGCCCCGTTTCCGACTCGTAGCTCGAGATGAGGGATCCTTTCCCTGCTTCGTCGGGAAAGAGTTCCCGGCGTTCCTGTCCCATCTCAAGAGGAGGCCCTCTCAACAGGAGCGGCGAGAGTAACTCCATGGTCGTGCCAGCATTCCAAGAGTCACGCAGATGTCTCAGTCCATTCCAGAGGAACCTCTTTTCCCTTCACCGGCTCGTCTTTCACGCCGAGGATCGACTCACAACAAGGTGGCACGTGGCACAGGCCTGTGGGAAAGCCTCGTGGGAAAACCTCGAGGGACAGCCTCGAGGGAAAGCCACAGATCCCTTGATCCACGTGACAGGAATCGTGACACTACTGCTGCAGCCCGGGAGGGAAGCGCACGTGCATGCCCCCACTCGAGACGAGGCCTGACTCCCCTCGGGAAACTCAGAAGCACCCCAAGATCCATGGCAACACTGGAGAGGAATCCTCAGGTTCGGCCCCGACCCCACACAAGGTCTTAGGCCCCGGCATGGACGGGAGAGGAATCCCGAGATGGCCCCTAGCAACTCGCACGCGGACTGGCCTTTCTTGAGGCCACCAGAGCGGGTCCCTGAGGTCCCCGTCGTAACTCGAGAAGACCTGCCTCAACTCGAGAAAATCCAGGAGGTTCTCCCCTCCAGGCGAGATGAGGCCCATTTCCGCTGAGGCTTCTCGAGGATGATCACACCTCACCTCTGTACCTTCGAAAGGGTCCTTCACAACCTTGGTGCAAATCAAGAAGTTCCCCGACATACCCGTCTCCAATCGAGAGGAAACACGAGGGTCCCGCCCACATCCAGAGGAGCCCCGTTTCCGCCTCGTAGCTCGAGATGAGGGATCCTTTCCCTGCTTCGTCGGGAAAGAGTTCCCGGCCTTCCCGTCGCATCTCAAGAGGAAGCCCTCTCAACAGGAACGGCCAGAGGAACTCCAGGGTCGTGCCACCATTCCAAGAGTCCCCCAGATGTCTCAGTCCATTCCAGAGGAACCTCTTTTCCCTTCACCGGCTCGTCGTTCACGCCGAGGATCGACTCACACCAAGGTGGCACTTGGCACAGCCCTGAGGGAAAGCCTCGTGGGAAAGCCTCGAGCGAAAGCCTCGAGGGAAAGCCACAGATCCCTTGATCCACGTGACAGGAAGCATGACACTACTGCTGCAGTTAGGGAGGAAAGCGCACGTGCATGCCCCCACTCGAGACGAGGCCTGACTCCCCTGGGGAGACTCAGAAGCACCCCAAGATCCATGGTAACACTGGAGAGGAATCCTCAGGTTCCGGCCCCGACTCCACACAAGGTCTTAGGCCCCGGCATGGACGGGATAGGAATCCCGAGAGGTCCCCTAGCAACTCGCATGGGGACTGGCCTTTCCTGAGGCCACCAGAGCGGGTCCCTGAGGTCCCCGTCGTAACTCGAGAAGACCTGCCGCAACTCGAAAAAATCCAGGAGGTTCTCCCCTCCAGGCGTGATGAGGCCCATTTCCGCTGAGGCGTCTCGAGGCTGATCACACCTCACCTCTGGAACTTCGAAAGGGTCCTTCACACCCTTGGTGCAAATCAAGAAGTTCCCCGACATACCCGTCTCCACTCGAGAGGAAACACGAGGGTCCCGCCCACATCCAGAGGAACCCCGTTTCCGCCTCGTAGCTCGAGATGAGGGATCCTTTCCTTGCTTCGTCGGGAAAGAGTTCCCAGCGTTCCCGTCGCATCTCAAGAGGAGGCCCTCTCAACAGGAACGGCCAGAGGAACTCCAGGGTCGTGCCACCATTCCAAGAGTCCCCCAGATGTCTCAGTCCCTTCCAGAGGAACCTGGTTTCCCTTCACCGGCACATCTTTCACGCCGAGGATCGACTCACACCAAGGTGGCACGTGGCACAGCCCTGTGGGAAAGCCTCGTGTGTAAGCCTTGAGGGACAGCCTCGAGGGAAAGCCACAGATCCCTTGATCCACGTGACAGGAAGCGCGACACTACTGCTGCTGCTCGTGAGGAAAGCGCACGTGCATGCCCCCACTCGAGACGAGGCCTGATTCCCCTGGGGAGACTCAGAAGCACCCCAAGATCCATGGCAACTCTGGAGAGGAATCCTCAGGTTCCGGCCCCGACCCCACACAAGGACTGAGGCCCCGGCATGGACGGGGGAGTAATCCCGAGAGGTCCCCTAGCAAATCGCATGGGGACTGGCCTTTCCTGAGGCCACCAGAGCGGATTCCTGAGGTCCCCGTTGTAACTCGAGAAGACCTGCGCAACTCGAGAAAATCCAGGAGGTTCTCCCCTCCAGGCGAGATGAGGCCCATTGCCGCTGAGGCGTCTCGAGGCTGATCACACCTCACCTCTGGAACTTCGAAAGGGTCCTTCACACCCTTGGTGCAAATCAAGAAGTTCCCCGACATACCCGTCTCCACTCGAGATGAATCACGAGGGTCCCGCCCACATCCAGAGGAGCCCCGTTTCCGCCTCGTAGCTCGAGATGAGGGATCCTTTCCCTGCTTCGTCGGGAAAGAGTTCCCGGCCTTCCCGTCGCATCTCAAGAGGAAGCCCTCTCAACAGGAACGGCCAGAGGAACTCCAGGGTCGTGCCACCATTCCAAGAGTCCCCCAGATGTCTCAGTCCATTCCAGAGGAACCTCATTTCCCTTCACCGGCTCGTCGTTCACGCCGAGGATCGACTCACACCAAGGTGGCACTTGGCACAGCCCTGAGGGAAAGCCTCGTGGGAAAGCCTCGAGCGAAAGACTCGAGGGAAAGCCACAGATCCCTTGATCCACGTGACAGGAAGCATGACACTACTGCTGCAGGTAGGGAGGAAAGCGCACGTGCATGCCCCCACTCGAGACGAGGCCTGATTCCCCTGGGGAGACTCAGAAGCACCCCAAGATCCATGGCAACTCTGGAGAGGAATCCTCAGGTTCCGGCCCCGACTCCACACAAGGACTGAGGCCCCGGCATGGACGGGGGAGTAATCCCGAGAGGTCCCCTAGCAACTCGCATGGGGACTGGCCTTTCCTGAGGCCACCAGAGCGGGTCCCTGAGGTCCCCGTCGTAACTCGAGAAGACCTGCCGCAACTCGAGAAAATCCAGGAGGTTCTCCCCTCCAGGCGAGATGAGGCCCATTTCCGCTGAGGTGTCTCGAGGCTGATCACACCTCACCTCTGGAACTTCGAAAGGGTCCTTCACACCCTTGGTGCAAATCAAGAAGTTCCCCGACATACCCGTCTCCATTCGAGAGGAAACACGAGGGTCCCGCCCACATCCAGAGGAGCCCCGTTTCCGACTCGTAGCTCGAGATGAGGGATCCTTTCCCTGCTTCGTCGGGAAAGAGTTCCCGGCGTTCCTGTCCCATCTCAAGAGGAGGCCCTCTCAACAGGAGCGGCGAGAGGAACTCCATGGTCGTGCCAGCATTCCAAGAGTCACGCAGATGTCTCAGTCCATTCCAGAGGAACCTCTTTTCCCTTCACCGGCTCGTCTTTCACGCCGAGGATCGACTCACAACAAGGTGGCACGTGGCACAGGCCTGTGGGAAAGCCTCGTGGGAAAACCTCGAGGGACAGCCTCGAGGGAAAGCCACAGATCCCTTGATCCACGTGACAGGAATCGTGACACTACTGCTGCAGCCCGGGAGGGAAGCGCACGTGCATGCCCCCACTCGAGACGAGGCCTGACTCCCCTCGGGAAACTCAGAAGCACCCCAAGATCCATGGCAACACTGGAGAGGAATCCTCAGGTTCGGCCCCGACCCCACACAAGGTCTTAGGCCCCGGCATGGACGGGAGAGGAATCCCGAGATGGCCCCTAGCAACTCGCACGCGGACTGGCCTTTCTTGAGGCCACCAGAGCGGGTCCCTGAGGTCCCCGTCGTAACTCGAGAAGACCTGCCTCAACTCGAGAAAATCCAGGAGGTTCTCCCCTCCAGGCGAGATGAGGCCCATTTCCGCTGAGGCTTCTCGAGGATGATCACACCTCACCTCTGTACCTTCGAAAGGGTCCTTCACAACCTTGGTGCAAATCAAGAAGTTCCCCGACATACCCGTCTCCAATCGAGAGGAAACACGAGGGTCCCGCCCACATCCAGAGGAGCCCCGTTTCCGCCTCGTAGCTCGAGATGAGGGATCCTTTCCCTGCTTCGTCGGGAAAGAGTTCCCGGCCTTCCCGTCGCATCTCAAGAGGAAGCCCTCTCAACAGGAACGGCCAGAGGAACTCCAGGGTCGTGCCACCATTCCAAGAGTCCCCCAGATGTCTCAGTCCATTCCAGAGGAACCTCTTTTCCCTTCACCGGCTCGTCGTTCACGCCGAGTATCGACTCACACCAAGGTGGCACTTGGCACAGCCCTGAGGGAAAGCCTCGTGGGAAAGCCTCGAGCGAAAGCCTCGAGGGAAAGCCACAGATCCCTTGATCCACGTGACAGGAAGCATGACACTACTGCTGCAGTTAGGGAGGAAAGCGCACGTGCATGCCCCCACTCGAGACGAGGCCTGACTCCCCTGGGGAGACTCAGAAGCACCCCAAGATCCATGGTAACACTGGAGAGGAATCCTCAGGTTCCGGCCCCGACTCCACACAAGGTCTTAGGCCCCGGCATGGACGGGATAGGAATCCCGAGAGGTCCCCTAGCAACTCGCATGGGGACTGGCCTTTCCTGAGGCCACCAGAGCGGGTCCCTGAGGTCCCCGTCGTAACTCGAGAAGACCTGCCGCAACTCGAAAAAATCCAGGAGGTTCTCCCCTCCAGGCGTGATGAGGCCCATTTCCGCTGAGGCGTCTCGAGGCTGATCACACCTCACCTCTGGAACTTCGAAAGGGTCCTTCACACCCTTGGTGCAAATCAAGAAGTTCCCCGACATACCCGTCTCCACTCGAGAGGAAACACGAGGGTCCCGCCCACATCCAGAGGAACCCCGTTTCCGCCTCGTAGCTCGAGATGAGGGATCCTTTCCCTGCTTCGTCGGGAAAGAGTTCCCAGCGTTCCCGTCGCATCTCAAGAGGAGGCCCTCTCAACAGGAACGGCCAGAGGAACTCCAGGGTCGTGCCACCATTCCAAGAGTCCCCCAGATGTCTCAGTCCCTTCCAGAGGAACCTGGTTTCCCTTCACCGGCACATCTTTCACGCCGAGGATCGACTCACACCAAGGTGGCACGTGGCACAGCCCTGTGGGAAAGCCTCGTGTGTAAGCCTTGAGGGACAGCCTCGAGGGAAAGCCACAGATCCCTTGATCCACGTGACAGGAAGCGCGACACTACTGCTGCTGCTCGTGAGGAAAGCGCACGTGCATGCCCCCACTCGAGACGAGGCCTGATTCCCCTGGGGAGACTCAGAAGCACCCCAAGATCCATGGCAACTCTGGAGAGGAATCCTCAGGTTCCGGCCCCGACTCCACACAAGGACTGAGGCCCCGGCATGGACGGGGGAGTAATCCCGAGAGGTCCCCTAGCAACTCGCATGGGGACTGGCCTTTCCTGAGGCCACCAGAGCGGGTCCCTGAGGTCCCCGTCGTAACTCGAGAAGACCTGCCGCAACTCGAGAAAATCCAGGAGGTTCTCCCCTCCAGGCGAGATGAGGCCCATTTCCGCTGAGGTGTCTCGAGGCTGATCACACCTCACCTCTGGAACTTCGAAAGGGTCCTTCACACCCTTGGTGCAAATCAAGAAGTTCCCCGACATACCCGTCTCCATTCGAGAGGAAACACGAGGGTCCCGCCCACATCCAGAGGAGCCCCGTTTCCGACTCGTAGCTCGAGATGAGGGATCCTTTCCCTGCTTCGTCGGGAAAGAGTTCCCGGCGTTCCTGTCCCATCTCAAGAGGAGGCCCTCTCAACAGGAGCGGCGAGAGTAACTCCATGGTCGTGCCAGCATTCCAAGAGTCACGCAGATGTCTCAGTCCATTCCAGAGGAACCTCTTTTCCCTTCACCGGCTCGTCTTTCACGCCGAGGATCGACTCACAACAAGGTGGCACGTGGCACAGGCCTGTGGGAAAGCCTCGTGGGAAAACCTCGAGGGACAGCCTCGAGGGAAAGCCACAGATCCCTTGATCCACGTGACAGGAATCGTGACACTACTGCTGCAGCCCGGGAGGGAAGCGCACGTGCATGCCCCCACTCGAGACGAGGCCTTACTCCCCTCGGGAAACTCAGAAGCACCCCAAGATCCATGGCAACACTGGAGAGGAATCCTCAGGTTCGGCCCCGACCCCACACAAGGTCTTAGGCCCCGGCATGGACGGGAGAGGAATCCCGAGATGGCCCCTAGCAACTCGCACGCGGACTGGCCTTTCTTGAGGCCACCAGAGCGGGTCCCTGAGGTCCCCGTCGTAACTCGAGAAGACCTGCCTCAACTCGAGAAAATCCAGGAGGTTCTCCCCTCCAGGCGAGATGAGGCCCATTTCCGCTGAGGCTTCTCGAGGATGATCACACCTCACCTCTGTACCTTCGAAAGGGTCCTTCACAACCTTGGTGCAAATCAAGAAGTTCCCCGACATACCCGTCTCCAATCGAGAGGAAACACGAGGGTCCCGCCCACATCCAGAGGAGCCCCGTTTCCGCCTCGTAGCTCGAGATGAGGGATCCTTTCCCTGCTTCGTCGGGAAAGAGTTCCCGGCCTTCCCGTCGCATCTCAAGAGGAAGCCCTCTCAACAGGAACGGCCAGAGGAACTCCAGGGTCGTGCCACCATTCCAAGAGTCCCCCAGATGTCTCAGTCCATTCCAGAGGAACCTCTTTTCCCTTCACCGGCTCGTCGTTCACGCCGAGGATCGACTCACACCAAGGTGGCACTTGGCACAGCCCTGAGGGAAAGCCTCGTGGGAAAGCCTCGAGCGAAAGCCTCGAGGGAAAGCCACAGATCCCTTGATCCACGTGACAGGAAGCATGACACTACTGCTGCAGTTAGGGAGGAAAGCGCACGTGCATGCCCCCACTCGAGACGAGGCCTGACTCCCCTGGGGAGACTCAGAAGCACCCCAAGATCCATGGTAACACTGGAGAGGAATCCTCAGGTTCCGGCCCCGACTCCACACAAGGTCTTAGGCCCCGGCATGGACGGGATAGGAATCCCGAGAGGTCCCCTAGCAACTCGCATGGGGACTGGCCTTTCCTGAGGCCACCAGAGCGGGTCCCTGAGGTCCCCGTCGTAACTCGAGAAGACCTGCCGCAACTCGAAAAAATCCAGGAGGTTCTCCCCTCCAGGCGTGATGAGGCCCATTTCCGCTGAGGCGTCTCGAGGCTGATCACACCTCACCTCTGGAACTTCGAAAGGGTCCTTCACACCCTTGGTGCAAATCAAGAAGTTCCCCGACATACCCGTCTCCACTCGAGAGGAAACACGAGGGTCCCGCCCACATCCAGAGGAACCCCGTTTCCGCCTCGTAGCTCGAGATGAGGGATCCTTTCCCTGCTTCGTCGGGAAAGAGTTCCCAGCGTTCCCGTCGCATCTCAAGAGGAGGCCCTCTCAACAGGAACGGCCAGAGGAACTCCAGGGTCGTGCCACCATTCCAAGAGTCCCCCAGATGTCTCAGTCCCTTCCAGAGGAACCTGGTTTCCCTTCACCGGCACATCTTTCACGCCGAGGATCGACTCACACCAAGGTGGCACGTGGCACAGCCCTGTGGGAAAGCCTCGTGTGTAAGCCTTGAGGGACAGCCTCGAGGGAAAGCCACAGATCCCTTGATCCACGTGACAGGAAGCGCGACACTACTGCTGCTGCTCGTGAGGAAAGCGCACGTGCATGCCCCCACTCGAGACGAGGCCTGATTCCCCTGGGGAGACTCAGAAGCACCCCAAGATCCATGGCAACTCTGGAGAGGAATCCTCAGGTTCCGGCCCCGACCCCACACAAGGACTGAGGCCCCGGCATGGACGGGGGAGTAATCCCGAGAGGTCCCCTAGCAAATAGCATGGGGACTGGCCTTTCCTGAGGCCACCAGAGCGGGTCCCTGAGGTCCCCGTCGTAACTCGAGAAGACCTGCCGCAACTCGAGAAAATCCAGGAGGTTCTCCCCTCCAGGCGAGATGAGGCCCATTTCCGCTGAGGTGTCTCGAGGCTGATCACACCTCACCTCTGGAACTTCGAAAGGGTCCTTCACACCCTTGGTGCAAATCAAGAAGTTCCCCGACATACCCGTCTCCATTCGAGAGGAAACACGAGGGTCCCGCCCACATCCAGAGGAGCCCCGTTTCCGCCTCGTAGCTCGAGATGAGGGATCCTTTCCCTGCTTCGTCGGGAAAGAGTTCCCGGCGTTCCTGTCCCATCTCAAGAGGAGGCCCTCTCAACAGGAACGGCGAGAGGAACTCCAGGGTCGTGCCACCATTCCAAGAGTCCCCCAGATATCTCAGTCCATACCAGAGGAACCTCATTTCCCTACACCGGCTCGTCTTTCACGCCGAGGTACGACTCACGCCAAGGTGGCACGTGGCACAGCCCTGTGGGAAAGCCTCGTGGGAAAGCCTCGAGGGACAGCCTCGAGGGAAAGCCACAGATCCCTGGATCCACGTGACAGGAAGCGTGACACTACTGCTGCAGCTCGGGAGGAAAGCGCACGTGCATGCCCCCACTCGAGACGAGGCCTGACTCCCCTGGGGAGACTCAGAAGCACCCCTATATCCATGGCAACACTGGAGAGGAATCCTCAGGTTCCAGCCCCGACTCCACACAAGGACTGAGGCCCCGGCATGGACGGGAGAGGTATCCCGAGATGGCCCCTAGCAACTCGCACGGGGACTGGCCTTTCTTGAGGCCACCAGAGCGGGTCCCTGAGGTCCCCGTCGTAACTCGAAAAGACCTGCCGCAACTCGAGAAAATCCAGGAGGTTCTCCCCTCCAGGCGAGATGAGGCCCATTGCCGCTGAGGCGTCTCGAGGCTAATCACACCTCACTTCTGGAACTTCGAAAGGGTCCTTCACACCCTTGGTGCAATCAAGAAGTTCCCCGACATACCCGTCTCCACTCGAGAGGAATCACGAGGTTCCCGCCCACATCCAGAGGAGCGCCGTTTCCGCCTCGTAGCTCGAGATGGGGGATCCTTTCCCTGCTTCGTCGGGAAAGAGTTCCCGGCGTTCCCGTCGCCTCTCAAGAGGAGGCCCTCTCAACAGGAACGGCGAGAGGAACTCCAGGGTCGTGCCACCATTCCAAGAGTCCCCCAGATGTCTCAGTCCATACCAGAGGAAACTCTTTTCCCTACACCGCCTCGTCTTTCACGCCGAGGTACGACTCACACCAAGGTGGCACGTGGCACAGCCCTGTGGGAAAGCCTCGTGGGAAAGCCTCGAGGGACAGCCTCGAGGGAAAGCCACAGATCCCTTGATCCACGTGACAGGAAGCGTGACACTACTGCTGCAGCTCGGGAGGAAAGCGCACGTGCATGCCCCCACTCGAGACGAGGCCTGACTCCCCTGGGGAGACTCATAAGCACCCCAAGAACCATGGCAACACTGGAGAGCAATCCTCAGGTTCCGGTCCCGACTCCACACAAGGACTGAGACCCCGGCATGGACGGGAGAGGAATCCCGAGACGTCCCCCAGCAACTCGCATGGGGACTAGCCTTTCCTGAGGCCACCAGAGCGGATCCCTGAGGTCCCCGTCGTAACTCGAGAAGACCTGCCGGAACTCGAGAAAATCCAGGAGGTTCTCCCCTCCAGGCGAGATGAGGCCCATTTCCGCTGAGGCGTCTCGAGGCTAATCACACCTCACTTCTGGAACTTCGAAAGGGTCCTTCACACCCTTGGTGCAAATCAAGAAGTTCCCCGACATACCCGTCTCCACTCGAGAGGAATCACGAGGGTCCCGCCCACATCCAGAGGAGCCCCGTTTCCGCCTCGTAGCTCGAGATGAGGGATCCTTTCCCTGCTTCGTCGGGAAAGAGTTCCCGGCGTTCCCGTCGCATCTCAAGAGGAGGCCCTCTCAACAGGAACGGCGAGAGGAACTCCAGGGTCCTGCCACCATTCCAAGAGTCCCCCAGATGTCTCAGTCCATTCCAGAGGAACCTCTTTTCCCTTCACCGGCTTGTCTTTCATGCCGAGGATCGACTCACACCAAGGTGGCACGTGGCACAGCCCTGTGGGAAAGCCTCGTGGGAAAGCCTCGAGGGACAGCCTCGAGGGAAAGCCACAGATCCCTTGATCCACGTGACAGGAAGCGTGACACTACTGCTGCAGCTCGGGAGGAAAGCGCACGTGCATGCCCCCACTCGAGACGAGGCCTGACTCCCCTGGGGAGACTCAGAAGCACCCCAAGATCCATGGCAACACTGGAGAGGAATCCTCAGGTTCCGGCCCCGACTCCACACAAGGACTGAGGCCCCGGCATGGACGGGAGAGGAATCCCGAGAGGTCCCCTAGCAACTCGCATGGGGACTGGCCTTTCCTGAGGCCACCAGAGCGGGTCCCTGAGGTCCCCGTCGTAACTGGAGAAGACCTGCCGCAACTTGAGGAAATCCAGGAGGTTCTCCCCTCCAGGTGAGATGAGGCCCCTTTCTGCTGAGGCGTCTCGAGGGTGATCACACCTCACCTCTGGAACTTCGAAACAGTCCTTCACACCCTTGGTGCAAATCAAGAAGTTCCCCGACCTAGCCGTCTCCACTCGAGAGGAATCACGAGGGTCCCGCCCACATCCAGAGGAGCCCCGTTTCCGCCTCGTAGCTCGAGTTGAGTGATCCTTTCCCTGCTTCGTCGGGAAAGAGTTCCCGGCGTTCCCGTCGCCTCTCAAGAGGAGGCCCTCTCAACAGGAGCGGCGAGAGGAACTCCATGGTCGTGCCAGCATTCCAAGAGTCCCCCAGATGTCTCAGTCCATTCCAGAGGAAACTCTTTTCCCTTCACCGGCTCGTCTTTCCCGCCGAGGATTGACTCACAACAAGGTGGCACGTGGCAGAGCCCTGTGGGAAAGCCTCCTGGGAAAGCCTCGAGGGACAACCTCGAGGGAAAGCCACAGATCCCTTGATCCACGTGACAGGAAGCGTGACACTACTGCTGCAGCTCGGGAGGGAAGCGCACGTGCATGCCCCCACACGAGATGAGGCCTGACTCCCCTGGGGAGACTCAGAAGCACCCCTAGATCCATGGCAACACTGCAGAGGAATCCTCAGGTTCCGGCCCCGACTCCACACAAGGACTGAGGCCCCGGCATGGACGGGAGAGGAATCCCGAGAGGTCCCCTAGCAACTCGCATGGGGACTGGCCTTTCCTGAGGCCACCATAGCGGGTCCCTGAGGTCCCCGTCATAACTCGAGAAGACCTACCGCAACTCGAGAAAATCCAGGAGGTTCTCCCCTCCAGGCGAGATGAGGCCCATTTCCGCTGAGGCGTCTCGAGGCTGATCACACCTCCCCTCTGGAACTTCGAAAGGCTCCTTCACACCCTTGGTGCAAATCAAGAAGTTCCCCGACATACCCGTCTCCACTCGACAGGAATCACGAGGGTCCTGCCCACATCCAGAGGAGCCCCGTTTGCGCCTCGTAGCTCGAGATGAGGGATCCTTTCCCTGCTTCGTCGGAAAAGAGTTCCCGGCGTTCCCGTCGCCTCTCTAGAGGAGGCCCTCTCAACAGGAACGGCGAGAGGAACTCCAGGGTCGTGCCACCATTCCAAGAGTCCCCCAGATGTCTCACTCCATTCCAGAGGAACCTCTTTTCCCTTCACCGGCTCGTCGTTCACGCCGAGGATCGACTCACACCAAGGTGGCACTTGGAACAGCCCTGAGGGAAAGCCTCGTGGGAAAGCCTCGAGCGAAAGCCTCGAGGGAAAGCCACAGATCCCTTGATCCACGTGACAGGAAGCATGACACTACTGCTGCAGCTAGGGAGGAAAGCGCACGTGCATGCCCCCACTCGAGACGAGGCCTGACTCCCCTGGGGAAACTCTGAAGCACCCCAGGATCCATGGTAACACTGGAGAGGAATCCTCAGGTTCCGGCCCCGACTCCACACAAGGTCTTAGACTCCGGCATGGACGGGAGAGGAATCCCGAGAGGTCCCCAAGCAACTCGCATGGGGACTGGCCTTTCCTGAGGACACCAGAGCGGGTCCCTGAGGTCCCCGTCGTAACTCGAGAAGACCTGCCGCAACTCGAGAAAATCCAGGAGGTTCACCCCTCCAGGCGTGATGAGGCCCATTTCCGCTGAGGCGTCTCGAGGCTGATCACACCTCACCTCTGGAACTTCGAAAGGATCCTTCACACCCTTGGTGCAAATCAAGAAGTTCCCCGACATACCCGTCTCCACTCGAGAGGAAACACGAGGGTCCCGCCCACATCCAGAGGAACCCCGTTTCCGCCTCGTAGCTCGAGATGAGGGATCCTTTCCCTGATTCGTCGGGAAAGAGTTCCCGGCGTTCCCGTCGCATCTCAAGAGGAGGCCCTCTCAACAGGAACGGCGAGAGGAACTCCAGGGTCGTGCCACCATTCCAAGAGTCCCCCAGATGTCTCAGTCCATTCCAGAGGAACCTCTTTTCCCTTCACCGGCACATCTTTCACGCCGAGGATCGACTCACACAAGGTGGCACGTGGCACAGCCCTGTGGGAAAGCCTCGTGGGAAAGCCTCGAGGGACAGCCTCGAGGGAAAGCCACAGATCCCTTGATCCACGTGACAGGAAGCGTGACACTACTGCTGCAGCTCGGGAGGAAAGCGCACGTGCATGCCCCCACTCGAGACGAGGCCTGACTCCCCTGGGGAGACTCAGAAGCACCCCAAGATCCATGGCAACACTGGAGAGGAATCTCAGGTTCTGGCCCCGACTCCACACAAGGACTGAGGCCCCGGCATGGACGGGAGAGGAATCCCGAGAGGTCCCCTAGCAACTCGCATGGGGACTGGCCTTCCTGAGGCCACCAGAGCGGGTCCCTGAGGTCCCCGTCGTAACTGGAGAAGACCTGCCGCAACTTGAGGAAATCCAGGAGGGTTCTCCCCTCCAGGTGAGATGAGGCCCCTTTCTGCTGAGGCGTCTCGAGGGTGATCACACCTCACCTCTGGAACTTCGAAACAGTCCTTCACACCCTTGGTGCAAATCAAGAAGTTCCCCGACCTAGCCGTCTCCACTCGAGAGGAATCACGAGGGTCCCGCCCACATCCAGAGGAGCCCCGTTTCCGCCTCGTAGCTCGAGTTGAGTGATCCTTTCCCTGCTTCGTCGGGAAAGAGTTCCCGGTGTTCCCGTCGCCTCTCAAGAGGAGGCCCTCTCAACAGGAGCGGCGAGAGGAACTCCATGGTCGTGCCAGCATTCCAAGAGTCCCCCAGATGTCTCAGTCCATTCCAGAGGAAACTCTTTTCCCTTCACCGGCTCGTCTTTCCCGCCGAGGATTGACTCACAACAAGGTGGCACGTGGCAGAGCCCTGTGGGAAAGCCTCCTGGGAAAGCCTCGAGGGACAGCCTCGAGGGAAAGCCACAGATCCCTTGATCCACGTGACAGGAAGCGTGACACTACTGCTGCAGCTCGGGAGGGAAGCGCACGTGCATGCCCCCACACGAGATGAGCCCTGACTACCCTGGGAGACTCAGAAGCACCCTAGATCCATGGCAACACTGCAGAGGAATCCTCAGGTTCCGGCCCCGACTCCACACAAGGACTGAGGCCCGGCATGGACGGGAGAGGAATCCCGAGAGGTCCCCTAGCAACTCGCATGGGGACTGGCCTTTCCTGAGGCCACCATAGCGGGTCCCTGAGGTCCCCGTCATAACTCGAGAAGACCTGCCGCAACTCGAGAAAATCCAGGAGGTTCTCCCCTCCAGGCGAGATGAGGCCCATTTCCGCTGAGGCGTCTCGAGGCTGATCACACCTCCCCTCTGGAACTTCGAAAGGCTCCTTCACACCCTTGGTGCAAATCAAGAAGTTCCCCGACATACCCGTCTCCACTCGACAGGAATCACGAGGGTCCTGCCCACATCCAGAGGAGCCCCGTTTGCGGCCTCGTAGCTCGAGATGAGGGATCCTTTCCCTGCTTCGTCGGGAAAGAGTTCCCGGCGTTCCCATCGCCTCTCTAGAGGAGGCCCTCTCAACAGGAACGGCGAGAGGAACTCCAGGGTCGTGCCACCATTCCAAGAGTCCCCAGATGTCTCACTCCATTCCAGAGGAACCTCTTTTCCCTTCACCGGCTCGTCGTTCACGCCGAGGATCGACTCACACCAAGGTGGCACTTGGAACAGCCCTGAGGGAAAGCCTCGTGGGAAAGCCTCGAGCGAAAGCCTCGAGGGAAAGCCACAGATCCCTTGATCCACGTGACAGGAAGCATGACACTACTGCTGCAGCTAGGAGGAAAGCGCACGTGCATGCCCCCACTCGAGACGAGGCTGACTCCCCTGGGGAAACTCTGAAGCACCCAGGATCCATGGTAACACTGGAGAGGAATCCTCAGGTTCCGGCCCCGACTCCACACAAGGTCTTAGACTCCGCATGGACGGGAGAGGAATCCCGAGAGGTCCCCAAGCAACTCGCATGGGGACTGGCCTTTCCTGAGGACACCAGAGCGGGTCCCTGAGGTCCCCGTCGTAACTCGAGAAGACCTGCCGCAACTCGAGAAAATCCAGGAGGTTCTCCCCTCCAGGCGTGATGAGGCCATTTCCGCTGAGGCGTCTCGAGGCTGATCACACCTCACCTCTGGAACTTCGAAAGGATCCTTCACACCTTGGTGCAAATCAAGAAGTTCCCCGACATACCCGTTTCCACTCGAGAGGAAACACGAGGGTCCCGCCCACATCCAGAGGAACCCCGTTTCCGCCTCGTAGCTCGAGATGAGGGATCCTTTCCCTGCTTCGTCGGGAAAGAGTTCCCGGCGTTCCCGTCGCATCTCAAGAGGAGGCCCTCTCAACAGGAACGGCGAGAGGAACTCCAGGGTCGTGCCACCATTCCAAGAGTCCCCCAGATGTCTCAGTCCATTCCAGAGGAACCTCTTTTCCCTTCACCGGCACATCTTTCACGCCGAGGATCGACTCACACCAAGGTGGCACGTGGCACAGCCCTGTGGGAAAGCCTCGTGTGTAAGCCTCGAGGGACAGCCTCGAGGGAAAGCCACAGATCCCTTGATCCACGTGACAGGAAGCGCGACACTACTGCTGCAGCTCGGGAGGAAAGCGCACGTGCATGCCCCCACTCGAGACGAGGCCTGACTCCCCTGGGGAGACTCAGAAGCACCCCTAGATCCATGGCAACACTGCAGAGGAATCCTCAGGTTCCGGCCCCGACTCCACACAAGGACTGAGGCCCCGGCATGGACGGGAGAGGAATCCCGAGAGGTCCCCTAGCAACTCGCATGGGGACTGGCCTTTCCTGAGGCCACCATAGCGGGTCCCTGAGGTCCCCGTCATAACTCGAGAAGACCTGCCGCAACTCGAGAAAATCCAGGAGGTTCTCCCCTCCAGGCGAGATGAGGCCCATTTCCGCTGAGGCGTCTCGAGGCTGATCACACCTCCCCTCTGGAACTTCGAAAGGCTCCTTCACACCCTTGGTGCAAATCAAGAAGTTCCCCGACATACCCGTCTCCACTCGACAGGAATCACGAGGGTCCTGCCCACATCCAGAGGAGCCCCGTTTGCGCCTCGTAGCTCGAGATGAGGGATCCTTTCCCTGCTTCGTCGGGAAAGAGTTCCCGGCGTTCTCGTCGCCTCTCTAGAGGAGGCCCTCTCAACAGGAACGGCGAGAGGAACTCCAGGGTCGTGCCACCATTCCAAGAGTCCCCCAGATGTCTCACTCCATTCCAGAGGAACCTCTTTTCCCTTCACCGGCTCGTCTTTCACGCCGAGGATCGACTCACACCAAGGTGGCACTTGGAACAGCCCTGAGGGAAAGCCTCGTGGGAAAGCCTCGAGCGAAAGCCTCGAGGGAAAGCCACAGATCCCTTGATCCACGTGACAGGAAGCATGACACTACTGCTGCAGCTAGGGAGGAATGCGCACGTGCATGCCCCCACTCGAGACGAGGCCTGACTCCCCTGGGGTAACTCTGAAGCACCCCAGGATCCATGGTAACACTGGAGAGGAATCCTCAGGTTCCGGCCCCGACTCCACACAAGGTCTTAGACTCCGGCATGGACGGGAGAGGAATCCCGAGTGGTCCCCAAGCAACTCGCATGGGGACTGGCCTTTCCTGAGGACACCAGAGCGGGTCCCTGAGGTCCCCGTCGTAACTCGAGAAGACCTGCCGCAACTCGAGAAAATCCAGGAGGTTCTCCCCTCCAGGCGAGATGAGGCCCATTTCCGCTGAGGCTTCTCGAGGCTGATCACACCTCACCTCTGTACCTTCGAAAGGGTCCTTCACAACCTTGGTGCAAATCAAGAAGTTCCCCGACATACCCGTCTCCACTCGAGAGGAAACACGAGGGTCCCGCCCACATCCAGAGGAGCCCCGTTTCCGCATCGTAGCTCGAGATGAGGGATCCTTTCCCTGCTTCATCGGGAAAGAGTTCCCGGAGTTCCCGTCGCATCTCAAGAGGAGGCTCTCTCAAGAGGAACGGCGAGAGGAACTCCAGGGTCGTGCCACCATTCCAAGAGTCCCCCAGATATCTCAGTCCATACCAGAGGAACCTCTTTTCCCTACACCGGCTCCTCTTTCACGCCGAGGTACGACTCACGCCAAGGTGGCACGTGGCACAGCCCTGTGGGAAAGCCTCGTGGGAAAGCCTCGAGGGACAGCCTCGAGGGAAAGCCACAGATCCCTTGATCCACGTGACAGGAAGCGTGACACTACTGCTGCAGCTCGGGAGGAAAGCGCACGTGCATGCCCCCACTCGAGACGAGGCCTGACTCCCCTGGGGAGACCCAGAAGCACCCCAAGAACCATGGCAACACTGGAGAGCAATCCTCAGGTTTCGGTCCCGACTCCACACAAGGACTGAGGCCCCGGCATGGACGGGAGAGGAATCACGAGAGGTCCCCTAGCAACTCGCATGGGGACTGGCCTTTCCTGAGGCCACCAGAGCGGATCCCTGAGGTCCCCGTCGTAACTCGAGAAGACCTGCCGGAACTCGAGAAAATCCAGGAGGTTCTCCCCTCCAGGCGAGATGAGTCCCATTTCCGCTGAGGCGTCTCGAGGCTAATCACACCTCACTTCTGGAACTTCGAAAGGGTCCTTCACACCCTTGGTGCAAATCAAGAAGTTCCCCGACATACCCGTCTCCACTCGAGAGGAATCACGAGGGTCCCGCCCACATCAAGAGGAGCCCCGTTTCCGCCTCGTAGCTCGAGATGAGGGATCCTTTCCCTGCTTCGTCGGGAAAGAGTTCCCGGCGTTCCCGTCGCATCTCAAGAGGAGGCACTCTCAACAGGAACGGCGAGAGGAACTCCAGGGTCCTGCCACCATTCCAAGAGTCCCCCAGATGTCTCAGTCCATTCCAGAGGAACCTCTTTTCCCTTCACCGGCTTGTCTTTCATGCCGAGGATCGACTCACACCAAGGTGGCACGTGGCACAGCCCTGTGGGAAAGCCTCGTGGGAAAGCCTCGAGGGACAGCCTCGAGGGAAAGCCACATGATCCCTTGATCCACGTGACAGGAAGCGTGACACTACTGCTGCAGCTCGGGAGGAAAGCGCACGTGCATGTCCCCACTCGAGACGAGGCCTGACTCCCCTGGGGAGACTCAGAAGCACCCCTAGATCCATGGCAACACTGGAGAGGAATCCTCAGGTTCCGGCCCCGACTCCACACAAGGACTGAGGCCCCGGCATGGACGGGAGAGGAATCCCGAGAGGTCCCCTAGCAACTCGCATGGGGACTGGCCTTTCCTGAGGCCACCATAGCGGGTCCCTGAGGTCCCCGTCATAACTCGAGAAGACCTGCCGCAACTCGAGAAAATCCAGGAGGTCTCCCCTCCAGGCGAGATGAGGCCCATTTCCGCTGAGGCGTCTCGAGGCTGATCACACCTCCCTCTGGAACTTCGAAAGGCTCCTTCACACCCTTGGTGCAAATCAAGAAGTTCCCCGACATACCCGTCTCCACTCGACAGGAATCACGAGGGTCCTGCCCACATCCAGAGGAGCCCCGTTTGCGCCTCGTAGCTCGAGATGAGGGATCCTTTCCCTGCTTCGTCGGGAAAGAGTTCCCGGCGTTCTCGTCGCCTCTCTAGAGGAGGCCCTCTCAACAGGAACGGCGAGAGGAACTCCAGGGGTCGTGCCACCATTCCAAGAGTCCCCCAGATGTCTCACTCCATTCCAGAGGAACCTCTTTTCCCTTCACCGGCTCGTCTTTCACGCCGAGGATCGACTCACACCAAGGTGGCACTTGGAACAGCCCTGAGGGAAAGCCTCGTGGGAAAGCCTCGAGCGAAAGCCTCGAGGGAAAGCCACAGATCCCTTGATCCACGTGACAGGAAGCATGACACTACTGCTGCAGCTAGGGAGGAATGCGCACGTGCATGCCCCCACTCGAGACGAGGCCTGACTCCCCTGGGGTAACTCTGAAGCACCCCAGGATCCATGGTAACACTGGAGAGGAATCCTCAGGTTCCGGCCCCGACTCCACACAAGGTCTTAGACTCCGGCATGGACGGGAGAGGAATCCCGAGTGGTCCCCAAGCAACTCGCATGGGGACTGGCCTTTCCTGAGGACACCAGAGCGGGTCCCTGAGGTCCCCGTCGTAACTCGAGAAGACCTGCCGCAACTCGAGAAAATCCAGGAGGTTCTGCCCCTCCAGGCGAGATGAGGCCCATTTCCGCTGAGCTTCTCGAGGCTGATCACACCTCACCTCTGTACCTTCGAAAGGGTCCTTCACAACCTTGGTGCAAATCAAGAAGTTCCCCGACATACCCGTCTCCACTCGAGAGGAAACACGAGGGTCCCGCCCACATCCAGAGGAGCCCCGTTTCCGCATCGTAGCTCGAGATGAGGGATCCTTTCCCTGCTTCATCGGGAAAGAGTTCCCGGAGTTCCCGTCGCATCTCAAGAGGAGGCTCTCTCAAGAGGAACGGCGAGAGGAACTCCAGGGTCGTGCCACCATTCCAAGAGTCCCCCAGATATCTCAGTCCATACCAGAGGAACCTCTTTTCCCTACACCGGCTCCTCTTTCACGCCGAGGTACGACTCACGCCAAGGTGGCACGTGGCACAGCCCTGTGGGAAAGCCTCGTGGGAAAGCCTCGAGGGACAGCCTCGAGGGAAAGCCACAGATCCCTTGATCCACGTGACAGGAAGCGTGACACTACTGCTGCAGCTCGGGAGGAAAGCGCACGTGCATGCCCCCACTCGAGACGAGGCCTGACTCCCCTGGGGAGACCCAGAAGCACCCCAAGAACCATGGCAACACTGGAGAGCAATCCTCAGGTTTCGGTCCCCGACTCCACACAAGGACTGAGGCCCCGGCATGGACGGGAGAGGAATCACGAGAGGTCCCCTAGCAACTCGCATGGGGACTGGCCTTTCCTGAGGCCACCAGAGCGGATCCCTGAGGTCCCCGTCGTAACTCGAGAAGACCTGCCGGAACTCGAGAAAATCCAGGAGGTTCTCCCCTCCAGGCGAGATGAGTCCCATTCCGCTGAGGCGTCTCGAGGCTAATCACACCTCACTTCTGGAACTTCGAAAGGGTCCTTCACACCCTTGGTGCAAATCAAGAAGTTCCCCGACATACCCGTCTCCACTCGAGAGGAATCACGAGGGTCCCGCCCACATCAGAGGAGCCCCGTTTCCGCCTCGTAGCTCGAGATGAGGGATCCTTTCCCTGCTTCGTCGGGAAAGAGTTCCCGGCGTTCCCGTCGCATCTCAAGAGGAGGCACTCTCAACAGGAACGGCGAGAGGAACTCCAGGGTCCTGCCACCATTCCAAGAGTCCCCCAGATGTCTCAGTCCATTCCAGAGGAACCTCTTTTCCCTTCACCGGCTTGTCTTTCATGCCGAGGATCGACTCACACCAAGGTGGCACGTGGCACAGCCCTGTGGGAAAGCCTCGTGGGAAAGCTCGAGGGACAGCCTCGAGGGAAAGCCACAGATCCCTTGATCCACGTGACAGGAAGCGTGACACTACTGCTGCAGCTCGGGAGGAAAGCGCACGTGCATGTCCCCACTCGAGACGAGGCCTGACTCCCTGGGGAGACTCAGAAGCACCCCTAGATCCATGGCAACACTGGAGAGGAATCCTCAGGTTCCGGCCCCGACTCCACACAAGGACTGAGGCCCGGCATGGACGGGAGAGGAATCCCGAGAGGTCCCCTAGCAACTCGCATGGGGACTGGCCTTTCCTGAGGCCACCAGAGCGGGTCCCTGAGGTCCCCGTCGTAACTGGAGAAGACCTGCCGCAACTCGAGGAAATCCAGGAGGTTCTCCCCTCCAGGTGAGATGAGGCCCCTTTAAACTGAGGCGTCTCGAGGATGATCACATCTCACCTCTGGAACTTCGAAACGGTCCTTCACACCCTTGGTGCAAATCAAGAAGTTCCCCGACCTAGCCGTCTCCACTCGAGAGGAATCACGAGGGTCCCGCCCACATCCAGAGCAGCCCTGTTTCCGCCTCGTAGCTCGAGTGAGTGATCCTTTCCCTGCTTCGTCGGGAAAGAGTTCCCGGCGTTCCCGTCGCCTCTCAAGAGGAGGCCCTCTCAACAGGAGCGGCGAGAGGAACTCCATGGTCGTGCCAGCATTCCAAGAGTCCCCCAGATGTCTCAGTCCATTCCAGAGGAAACTCTTTTCCCTTCACCGGCTCGTCTTTCACGCCGAGGATCGACTCACACCAAGGTGGCACGTGGCACAGCCCTGTGGGAAAGCCTCGTGGGAAAGCCTCGAGGGACAGCCTCGAGGGAAAGCCACAGATCCCTTGATCCACGTGACAGGAAG
>NW_026292619.1:0-65196 GCF_023091745.1 Budorcas taxicolor
TAGTGTCACGCTTCCTGTCACGTGGATCAAGGGATCTGTGGCTTTCCCTCGAGGCTGTCCCTCGAGGCTTTCCCACGAGGCTTTCCCACAGGGCTGTGCCACGTGCCACCTTGGTGTGAGTCGATCCTCGGCGTGAAAGACGCGCCGGTTAAGGGAAAAGAGGTTCCTCTGGAATGGACTTAGACATCTGGGGGACTCTTGGAATGGTGGCACGACCCTGGAGTTCCTCTCGCCGTTCCTGTTGAGAGGGCCTCCTCTTGAGATGCGACGGAACGCCGGGAACTCTTTCCCGACGAAGCAGGGAAAGGATCCCTCATCTCGAGCTACGAGGCGGAAACGGGGGCTCCTCTGGATGTGGGCGGGACCCTCGTGATTCCTCTCGAGTGGAGACGGCTAGGTCGGGGAACTTCTTGATTTGCACCAAGGGTGTGAAGGACCCTTTCGAAGTTCCAGAGGTGAGGTGTGATCAGCCTCGAGACGCCTCAGCGGAAATGGGCCTCATCTCGCCTGGAGGGGAGAACCTCCTGGATTTTCTCGAGTTGCGGCAGGTCTTCTCGAGTTACGACGGGGACCTCAGGGACCCGCTCTGGTGGCCTCAGGAAAGGCCAGTCCCCATGCGAGTTGCTAGGGGACCTCTCGGGATTCCTCTCCCGTCCATGCCGGGGCCTCAGTCCTTGTGTGGAGTCGGGGCCGGAACCGGAGGATTCCTCTCCAGTGTTGCCATGGATCTTGGGGTGCTTCTGAGTCTCCCCAGGGGAGTCAGGCCTCGTCTCGAGTGGGGGCATGCACGTGCGCTTTCCTCCCGAGCTGCAGCAGTAGTGTCACGCTTCCTGTCACGTGGATCAAGGGATCTGTGGGCTTTCCCTCGAGGCTGTCCCTCGAGGCTTTCCCACGAGGCTTTCCAACAGGGCTCTGCCACGTGCCACCTTGCTGTGAGTCGATCCTCGGCGTGAAAGACGCGCCGGTGAAGGGGAAAAGAGGTTCCTCTGGAATGGACTGAGACATCTGGGGGACTCTTGGAATGGTGGCACGACCCTGGAGTTCCTCTCGCCGTTCCTGTTGAGAGGGGCCTCCTCTTGAGATGCGACGGGAACGCCGGGAACTCTTTCCCGACGAAGCAGGGAAAGGATCCCTCATCTCGAGCTACGAGGCGGGAAACGGAGCTCCTCTGGATGTGGCGGGACCCTCGTGATTCCTCTCGAGTGGAGACGGGTATGTCGGGGAACTTCTTGATTTGCACCAAGGGTGTGAAGGACCCTTTCGAAGTTCCAGAGGTGAGGTGTGATCAGCCTCGAGACGCCTCAGCGGAAATGGGCCTCATCTCGCCTGGAGGGGAGAACCTCCTGGATTTTCTCGAGTTGCGGCAGGTCTTCTCGAGTTACGACGGGGACCACAGGGACCCGCTCTGGTGGCCTCAGGAAAGGCCAGTCCCCATGCGAGTTGCTAGGGGACCTCTCGGGATTCCTCTCCCGTCCATGCCGGGGCCTCAGTCCTTGTGTGGAGTCGGGGCCGGAACCTGAGGATTCCTCTCCAGTGTTGCCATGGATCTTGGGGTGCTTCTGAGTCTCCCCAGGGGAGTCAGGCCTCGTCTCGAGTGGGGGCATGCACGTGCGCTTTCCTCCCGAGCTGCAGCAGTAGTGTCACGCTTCCTGTCACGTGGATCAAGGGATCTGTGGCTTTCCCTCGAGGCTGTCCCTCGAGGCTTTCCCACGAGGCTTTCCCACAGGGCTGTGCCACGTGCCACCTTGGTGTGAGTCGATCCTCGGCGTGAAAGACGCGCCGGTTAAGGGAAAAGAGGTTCCTCTGGAATGGACTGAGACATCTGGGGGACTCTTGGAATGGTGGCACGACCCTGGAGTTCCTCTCGCCGTTCCTGTTGAGAGGGCCTCCTCTTGAGATGCGACGGAACGCCGGGAACTCTTTCCCGACGAAGCAGGGAAAGGATCCCTCATCTCGAGCTACGAGGCGGAAACGGGGCTCCTCTGGATGTGGGCGGGACCCTCGTGATTCCTCTCGAGTGGAGACGGCTAGGTCGGGGAACTTCTTGATTTGCACCAAGGGTGTGAAGGACCCTTTCGAAGTTCCAGAGGTGAGGTGTGATCAGCCTCGAGACGCCTCAGCGGAAATGGGCCTCATCTCGCCTGGAGGGGAGAACCTCCTGGATTTTCTCGAGTTGCGGCAGGTCTTCTCGAGTTACGACGGGGACCTCAGGGACCCGCTCTGGTGGCCTCAGGAAAGGCCAGTCCCCATGCGAGTTGCTAGGGGACCTCTCGGGATTCCTCTCCCGTCCATGCCGGGGCCTCAGTCCTTGTGTGGAGTCGGGGCCGGAACCGGAGGATTCCTCTCCAGTGTTGCCATGGATCTTGGGGTGCTTCTGAGTCTCCCCAGGGGAGTCAGGCCTCGTCTCGAGTGGGGGCATGCACGTGCGCTTTCCTCCCGAGCTGCAGCAGTAGTGTCACGCTTCCTGTCACGTGGATCAAGGGATCTGTGGCTTTCCCTCGAGGCTGTCCCTCGAGGCTTTCCCACGAGGCTTTCCCACAGGGCTGTGCCACGTGCCACCTTGGTGTGAGTCGATCCTCGGCGTGAAAGACGAGCCGGTGAAGGGAAAAGAGGTTCCTCTGGAATGGACTGAGACATCTGGGGGACTCTTGGAATGGTGGCACGACCCTGGAGTTCCTCTCGCCGCTCCTGTAGAGAGGGCCTCCTCTTGAGATGCGACGGGAACGCCGGGAACTCTTTCCCGACGAAGCAGGGAAAGGATCCCTCATCTCGAGCTACGAGGCGGAAACGGGGCTCCTCTGGATGTGGGCGGGACCCTCGTGATTCCTCTCGAGTGGAGACGGCTAGGTCGGGGAACTTCTTGATTTGCACCAAGGGTGTGAAGGACCCTTTCGAAGTTCCAGAGGTGAGGTGTGATCAGCCTCGAGACGCCTCAGCGGAAATGGGCCTCATCTCGCCTGGAGGGGAGAACCTCCTGGATTTTCTCGAGTTGCGGCAGGTCTTCTCGAGTTACGACGGGGACCACAGGGACCCGCTCTGGTGGCCTCAGGAAAGGCCAGTCCCCATGCGAGTTGCTAGGGGACCTCTCGGGATTCCTCTCCCGTCCATGCCGGGGCCTCAGTCCTTGTGTGGAGTCGGGGCCGGAACCTGAGGATTCCTCTCCAGTGTTGCCATGGATCTTGGGGTGCTTCTGAGTCTCCCCAGGGGAGTCAGGCCTCGTCTCGAGTGGGGGCATGCACGTGCGCTTTCCTCCCGAGCTGCAGCAGTAGTGTCACGCTTCCTGTCACGTGGATCAAGGGATCTGTGGCTTTCCCTCGAGGCTGTCCCTCGAGGCTGTCCCTCGAGGCTTTCCCACGAGGCTTTCCCACAGGGCTGTGCCACGTGCCACCTTGGTGTGAGTCGATCCTCGGCGTGAAAGACGCGCCGGTGAAGGGAAAAGAGGTTCCTCTGGAATGGACTGAGACATCTGGGGGACTCTTGGAATGGTGGCACGACCCTGGAGTTCCTCTCGCCGTTCCTGTTGAGAGGGCCTCCTCTTGAGATGCGACGGAACGCCGGGAACTCTTTCCCGACGAAGCAGGGAAAGGATCCCTCATCTCGAGCTACGAGGCGGAAACGGGGCTCCTCTGGATGTGGGCGGGACCCTCGTGATTCCTCTCGAGTGGAGACGGCTAGGTCGGGGAACTTCTTGATTTGCACCAAGGGTGTGAAGGACCCTTTCGAAGTTCCAGAGGTGAGGTGTGATCAGCCTCGAGACGCCTCAGCGGAAATGGGCCTCATCTCGCCTGGAGGGGAGAACCTCCTGGATTTTCTCGAGTTGCGGCAGGTCTTCTCGAGTTACGACGGGGACCTCAGGGACCCGCTCTGGTGGCCTCAGGAAAGGCCAATCCCCATGCGAGTTGCTAGGGGACCTCTCGGGATTCCTCTCCCGTCCATGCCGGGGCCTCAGTCCTTGTGTGGAGTCGGGGCCGGAACCGGAGGATTCCTCTCCAGTGTTGCCATGGATCTTGGGGTGTTTCTGAGTCTCCCCAGGGGAGTCAGGCCTCGTCTCGAGTGGGGGCATGCACGTGCGCTTTCCTCCCGAGCTGCAGCAGTAGTGTCACGCTTCCTGTCACGTGGATCAAGGGATCTGTGGCTTTCCCTCGAGGCTGTCCCTCGAGGCTTTCCCACGAGGCTTTCCCACAGGGCTGTGCCACGTGCCACCTTGGTGTGAGTCGATCCTCGACGTGAAAGACGAGCCGGTGAAGGGAAAAGAGGTTCCTCTGGAATGGACTGAGACATCTGGGGGACTCTTGGAATGGTGGCACGACCCTGGAGTTCCTCTCGCCGTTCCTGTAGAGAGGGCCTCCTCTTGAGATGCGACGGGAACGCCGGGAACTCTTTCCCGACGAAGCAGGGAAAGGATCCCTCATCTCGAGCTACGAGGCGGAAACGGGGCTCCTCTGGATGTGGGCGGGACCCTCGTGATTCCTCTCGAGTGGAGACGGGTATGTCGGGGAACTTCTTGATTTGCACCAAGGGTGTGAAGGACCCTTTCGAAGTTCCAGAGGTGAGGTGTGATCAGCCTCGAGACGCCTCAGCGGAAATGGGCCTCATCTCGCCTGGAGGGGAGAACCTCCTGGATTTTCTCGAGTTGCGGCAGGTCTTCTCGAGTTACGACGGGGACCTCAGGGACCCGCTCTGGTGGCCTCAGGAAAGGCCAGTCCCCATGCGAGTTGCTAGGGGACCTCTCGGGATTCCTCTCCCGTCCATGCCGGGGCCTCAGTCCTTGTGTGGAGTCGGGGCCGGAACCGGAGGATTCCTCTCCAGTGTTGCCATGGATCTTGGGGTGCTTCTGAGTCTCCCCAGGGGAGTCAGGCCTCGTCTCGAGTGGGGGCATGCACGTGCGCTTTCCTCCCGAGCTGCAGCAGTAGTGTCACGCTTCCTGTCACGTGGATCAAGGGATCTGTGGCTTTCCCTCGAGGCTGTCCCTCGAGGCTTTCCCACGAGGCTTTCCCACAGGGCTGTGCCACGTGCCACCTTGGTGTGAGTCGATCCTCGGCGTGAAAGACGAGCCGGTGAAGGGAAAAGAGGTTCCTCTGGAATGGACTGAGACATCTGCGGGACTCTTGGAATGGTGGCACGACCCTGGAGTTCCTCTCGCCGCTCCTGTAGAGAGGGCCTCCTCTTGAGATGCGACGGGAACGCCGGGAACTCTTTCCCGACGAAGCAGGGAAAGGATCCCTCATCTCGAGCTACGAGGCGGAAACGGGGCTCCTCTGGATGTGGGCGGGACCCTCGTGATTCCTCTCGAGTGGAGACGGCTAGGTCGGGGAACTTCTTGATTTGCACCAAGGGTGTGAAGGACCCTTTCGAAGTTCCAGAGGTGAGGTGTGATCAGCCTCGAGACGCCTCAGCGGAAATGGGCCTCATCTCGCCTGGAGGGGAGAACCTCCTGGATTTTCTCGAGTTGCGGCAGGTCTTCTCGAGTTACGACGGGGACCACAGGGACCCGCTCTGGTGGCCTCAGGAAAGGCCAGTCCTCATGCGAGTTGCTAGGGGACCTCTCGGGATTCCTCTCCCGTCCATGCCGGGGCCTCAGTCCTTGTGTGGAGTCGGGGCCGGAACCTGAGGATTCCTCTCCAGTGTTGCCATGGATCTTGGGGTGCTTCTGAGTCTCCCCAGGGGAGTCAGGCCTCGTCTCGAGTGGGGGCATGCACGTGCGCTTTCCTCCCGAGCTGCAGCAGTAGTGTCACGCTTCCTGTCACGTGGATCAAGGGATCTGTGGCTTTCCCTCGAGGCTGTCCCTCGAGGCTTTCCCACGAGGCTTTCCAACAGGGCTCTGCCACGTGCCACCTTGGTGTGAGTCGATCCTCGGCGTGAAAGACGCGCCGGTGAAGGGAAAAGAGGTTCCTCTGGAATGGACTGAGACATCTGGGGGACTCTTGGAATGGTGGCACGACCCTGGAGTTCCTCTCGCCGTTCCTGTTGAGAGGGCCTCCTCTTGAGATGCGACGGGAACGCCGGGAACTCTTTCCCGACGAAGCAGGGAAAGGATCCCTCATCTCGAGCTACGAGGCGGAAACGGAGCTCCTCTGGATGTGGGCGGGACCCTCGTGATTCCTCTCGAGTGGAGACGGGTATGTCGGGGAACTTCTTGATTTGCACCAAGGGTGTGAAGGACCCTTTCGAAGTTCCAGAGGTGAGGTGTGATCAGCCTCGAGACGCCTCAGCGGAAATGGGCCTCATCTCGCCTGGAGGGGAGAACCTCCTGGATTTTCTCGAGTTGCGGCAGGTCTTCTCGAGTTACGACGGGGACCTCAGGGACCCGCTCTGGTGGCCTCAGGAAAGGCCAGTCCCCATGCGAGTTGCTAGGGGACCTCTCGGGATTCCTCTCCCGTCCATGCCGGGGCCTCAGTCCTTGTGTGGAGTCGGGGCCGGAACCTGAGGATTCCTCTCCAGTGTTGCCATGGATCTTGGGGTGCTTCTGAGTCTCCCCAGGGGAGTCAGGCCTCGTCTCGAGTGGGGGCATGCACGTGCGCTTTCCTCCCGAGCTGCAGCAGTAGTGTCACGCTTCCTGTCACGTGGATCAAGGGATCTGTGGCTTTCCCTCGAGGCTGTCCCTCGAGGCTTTCCCACGAGGCTTTCCCACAGGGCTGTGCCACGTGCCACCTTGGTGTGAGTCGATCCTCGGCGTGAAAGACGCGCCGGTTAAGGGAAAAGAGGTTCCTCTGGAATGGACTGAGACATCTGGGGGACTCTTGGAATGGTGGCACGACCCTGGAGTTCCTCTCGCCGTTCCTGTTGAGAGGGCCTCCTCTTGAGATGCGACGGAACGCCGGGAACTCTTTCCCGACGAAGCAGGGAAAGGATCCCTCATCTCGAGCTACGAGGCGGAAACGGGGCTCCTCTGGATGTGGGCGGGACCCTCGTGATTCCTCTCGATTGGAGACGGCTAGGTCGGGGAACTTCTTGATTTGCACCAAGGGTGTGAAGGACCCTTTCGAAGTTCCAGAGGTGAGGTGTGATCAGCCTCGAGACGCCTCAGCGGAAATGGGCCTCATCTCGCCTGGAGGGGAGAACCTCCTGGATTTTCTCGAGTTGCGGCAGGTCTTCTCGAGTTACGACGGGGACCTCAGGGACCCGCTCTGGTGGCCTCAGGAAAGGCCAGTCCCCATGCGAGTTGCTAGGGGACCTCTCGGGATTCCTCTCCCGTCCATGCCGGGGCCTCAGTCCTTGTGTGGAGTCGGGGCCGGAACCGGAGGATTCCTCTCCAGTGTTGCCATGGATCTTGGGGTGCTTCTGAGTCTCCCCAGGGGAGTCAGGCCTCGTCTCGAGTGGGGGCATGCACGTGCGCTTTCCTCCCGAGCTGCAGCAGTAGTGTCACGCTTCCTGTCACGTGGATCAAGGGATCTGTGGCTTTCCCTCGAGGCTGTCCCTCGAGGCTTTCCCACGAGGCTTTCCAACAGGGCTCTGCCACGTGCCACCTTGCTGTGAGTCGATCCTCGGCGTGAAAGACGCGCCGGTGAAGGGAAAAGAGGTTCCTCTGGAATGGACTGAGACATCTGGGGGACTCTTGGAATGGTGGCACGACCCTGGAGTTCCTCTCGCCGTTCCTGTTGAGAGGGCCTCCTCTTGAGATGCGACGGGAACGCCGGGAACTCTTTCCCGACGAAGCAGGGAAAGGATCCCTCATCTCGAGCTACGAGGCGGAAACGGAGCTCCTCTGGATGTGGGCGGGACCCTCGTGATTCCTCTCGAGTGGAGACGGGTATGTCGGGGAACTTCTTGATTTGCACCAAGGGTGTGAAGGACCCTTTCGAAGTTCCAGAGGTGAGGTGTGATCAGCCTCGAGACGCCTCAGCGGAAATGGGCCTCATCTCGCCTGGAGGGGAGAACCTCCTGGATTTTCTCGAGTTGCGGCAGGTCTTCTCGAGTTACGACGGGGACCACAGGGACCCGCTCTGGTGGCCTCAGGAAAGGCCAGTCCCCATGCGAGTTGCTAGGGGACCTCTCGGGATTCCTCTCCCGTCCATGCCGGGGCCTCAGTCCTTGTGTGGAGTCGGGGCCGGAACCTGAGGATTCCTCTCCAGTGTTGCCATGGATCTTGGGGTGCTTCTGAGTCTCCCCAGGGGAGTCAGGCCTCGTCTCGAGTGGGGGCATGCACGTGCGCTTTCCTCCCGAGCTGCAGCAGTAGTGTCACGCTTCCTGTCACGTGGATCAAGGGATCTGTGGCTTTCCCTCGAGGCTGTCCCTCGAGGCTTTCCCACGAGGCTTTCCCACAGGGCTGTGCCACGTGCCACCTTGGTGTGAGTCGATCCTCGGCGTGAAAGACGCGCCGGTTAAGGGAAAAGAGGTTCCTCTGGAATGGACTGAGACATCTGGGGGACTCTTGGAATGGTGGCACGACCCTGGAGTTCCTCTCGCCGTTCCTGTTGAGAGGGCCTCCTCTTGAGATGCGACGGAACGCCGGGAACTCTTTCCCGACGAAGCAGGGAAAGGATCCCTCATCTCGAGCTACGAGGCGGAAACGGGGCTCCTCTGGATGTGGGCGGGACCCTCGTGATTCCTCTCGAGTGGAGACGGCTAGGTCGGGGAACTTCTTGATTTGCACCAAGGGTGTGAAGGACCCTTTCGAAGTTCCAGAGGTGAGGTGTGATCAGCCTCGAGACGCCTCAGCGGAAATGGGCCTCATCTCGCCTGGAGGGGAGAACCTCCTGGATTTTCTCGAGTTGCGGCAGGTCTTCTCGAGTTACGACGGGGACCTCAGGGACCCGCTCTGGTGGCCTCAGGAAAGGCCAGTCCCCATGCGAGTTGCTAGGGGACCTCTCGGGATTCCTCTCCCGTCCATGCCGGGGCCTCAGTCCTTGTGTGGAGTCGGGGCCGGAACCGGAGGATTCCTCTCCAGTGTTGCCATGGATCTTGGGGTGCTTCTGAGTCTCCCCAGGGGAGTCAGGCCTCGTCTCGAGTGGGGGCATGCACGTGCGCTTTCCTCCCGAGCTGCAGCAGTAGTGTCACGCTTCCTGTCACGTGGATCAAGGGATCTGTGGCTTTCCCTCGAGGCTGTCCCTCGAGGCTTTCCCACGAGGCTTTCCCACAGGGCTGTGCCACGTGCCACCTTGGTGTGAGTCGATCCTCGGCGTGAAAGACGCGCCGGTGAAGGGAAAAGAGGTTCCTCTGGAATGGACTGAGACATCTGGGGGACTCTTGGAATGGTGGCACGACCCTGGAGTTCCTCTCGCCGTTCCTGTTGAGAGGGCCTCCTCTTGAGACGCGACGGAACGCCGGGAACTCTTTCCCGACGAAGCAGGGAAAGGATCCCTCATCTCGAGCTACGAGGCGGAAACGGGGCTCCTCTGGATGTGGGCGGGACCCTCGTGATTCCTCTCGAGTGGAGACGGCTAGGTCGGGGAACTTCTTGATTTGCACCAAGGGTGTGAAGGACCCTTTCGAAGTTCCAGAGGTGAGGTGTGATCAGCCTCTAGACGCCTCAGCGGAAATGAGCCTCATCTCGCCTGGAGGGGAGAACCTCCTGGATTTTCTCGAGTTGCGGCAGGTCTTCTCGAGTTACGACGGGGACCTCAGGGACCCGCTCTGGTGGCCTCAGGAAAGGCCAGTCCCCATGCGAGTTGCTAGGGGACCTCTCGGGATTCCTCTCCCGTCCATGCCGGGGCCTCAGTCCTTGTGTGGAGTCGGGGCCGGAACCGGAGGATTTCTCTCCAGTGTTGCCATGGATCTTGGGGTGCTTCTGAGTCTCCCCAGGGGAGTCAGGCCTCGTCTCGAGTGGGGGCATGCACGTGCGCTTTCCTCCCGAGCTGCAGCAGTAGTGTCACGCTTCCTGTCACGTGGATCAAGGGATCTGTGGCTTTCCCTCGAGGCTGTCCCTCGAGGCTTTCCCACGAGGCTTTCCCACAGGGCTGTGCCACGTGCCACCTTGGTGTGAGTCGATCCTCGGCGTGAAAGACGAGCCGGTGAAGGGAAAAGAGGTTCCTCTGGAATGGACTGAGACATCTGGGGGACTCTTGGAATGGTGGCACGACCCTGGAGTTCCTCTCGCCGCTCCTGTAGAGAGGGCCTCCTCTTGAGATGCGACGGGAACGCCGGGAACTCTTTCCCGACGAAGCAGGGAAAGGATCCCTCATCTCGAGCTACGAGGCGGAAACGGGGCTCCTCTGGATGTGGGCGGGACCCTCGTGATTCCTCTCGAGTGGAGACGGCTAGGTCGGGGAACTTCTTGATTTGCACCAAGGGTGTGAAGGACCCTTTCGAAGTTCCAGAGGTGAGGTGTGATCAGCCTCGAGACGCCTCAGCGGAAATGGGCCTCATCTCGCCTGGAGGGGAGAACCTCCTGGATTTTCTCGAGTTGCGGCAGGTCTTCTCGAGTTACGACGGGGACCTCAGGGACCCGCTCTGGTGGCCTCAGGAAAGGCCAGTCCCCATGCGAGTTGCTAGGGGACCTCTCGGGATTCCTCTCCCGTCCATGCCGGGGCCTCAGTCCTTGTGTGGAGTCGGGGCCGGAACCGGAGGATTCCTCTCCAGTGTTGCCATGGATCTTGGGGTGCTTCTGAGTCTCCCCAGGGGAGTCAGGCCTCGTCTCGAGTGGGGGCATGCACGTGCGCTTTCCTCCCGAGCTGCAGCAGTAGTGTCACGCTTCCTGTCACGTGGATCAAGGGATCTGTGGCTTTCCCTCGAGGCTGTCCCTCGAGGCTTTCCCACGAGGCTTTCCCACAGGGCTGTGCCACGTGCCACCTTGGTGTGAGTCGATCCTCGGCGTGAAAGACGCGCCGGTTAAGGGAAAAGAGGTTCCTCTGGAATGGACTGAGACATCTGGGGGACTCTTGGAATGGTGGCACGACCCTGGAGTTCCTCTCGCCGTTCCTGTTGAGAGGGCCTCCTCTTGAGATGCGACGGAACGCCGGGAACTCTTTCCCGACGAAGCAGGGAAAGGATCCCTCATCTCGAGCTACGAGGCGGAAACGGGGCTCCTCTGGATGTGGGCGGGACCCTCGTGATTCCTCTCGAGTGGAGACGGCTAGGTCGGGGAACTTCTTGATTTGCACCAAGGGTGTGAAGGACCCTTTCGAAGTTCCAGAGGTGAGGTGTGATCAGCCTCGAGACGCCTCAGCGGAAATGGGCCTCATCTCGCCTGGAGGGGAGAACCTCCTGGATTTTCTCGAGTTGCGGCAGGTCTTCTCGAGTTACGACGGGGACCTCAGGGACCCGCTCTGGTGGCCTCAGGAAAGGCCAGTCCCCATGCGAGTTGCTAGGGGACCTCTCGGGATTCCTCTCCCGTCCATGCCGGGGCCTCAGTCCTTGTGTGGAGTCGGGGCCGGAACCTGAGGATTCCTCTCCAGTGTTGCCATGGATCTTGGGGTGCTTCTGAGTCTCCCCAGGGGAGTCAGGCCTCGTCTCGAGTGGGGGCATGCACGTGCGCTTTCCTCCCGAGCTGCAGCAGTAGTGTCACGCTTCCTGTCACGTGGATCAAGGGATCTGTGGCTTTCCCTCGAGGCTGTCCCTCGAGGCTTTCCCACGAGGCTTTCCAACAGGGCTCTGCCACGTGCCACCTTGCTGTGAGTCGATCCTCGGCGTGAAAGACGCGCCGGTGAAGGGAAAAGAGGTTCCTCTGGAATGGACTGAGACATCTGGGGGACTCTTGGAATGGTGGCACGACCCTGGAGTTCCTCTCGCCGTTCCTGTTGAGAGGGCCTCCTCTTGAGATGCGACGGGAACGCCGGGAACTCTTTCCCGACGAAGCAGGGAAAGGATCCCTCATCTCGAGCTACGAGGCGGAAACGGAGCTCCTCTGGATGTGGGCGGGACCCTCGTGATTCCTCTCGAGTGGAGACGGGTATGTCGGGGAACTTCTTGATTTGCACCAAGGGTGTGAAGGACCCTTTCGAAGTTCCAGAGGTGAGGTGTGATCAGCCTCGAGACGCCTCAGCGGAAATGGGCCTCATCTCGCCTGGAGGGGAGAACCTCCTGGATTTTCTCGAGTTGCGGCAGGTCTTCTCGAGTTACGACGGGGACCACAGGGACCCGCTCTGGTGGCCTCAGGAAAGGCCAGTCCCCATGCGAGTTGCTAGGGGACCTCTCGGGATTCCTCTCCCGTCCATGCCGGGGCCTCAGTCCTTGTGTGGAGTCGGGGCCGGAACCTGAGGATTCCTCTCCAGTGTTGCCATGGATCTTGGGGTGCTTCTGAGTCTCCCCAGGGGAGTCAGGCCTCGTCTCGAGTGGGGGCATGCACGTGCGCTTTCCTCCCGAGCTGCAGCAGTAGTGTCACGCTTCCTGTCACGTGGATCAAGGGATCTGTGGCTTTCCCTCGAGGCTGTCCCTCGAGGCTTTCCCACGAGGCTTTCCCACAGGGCTGTGCCACGTGCCACCTTGGTGTGAGTCGATCCTCGGCGTGAAAGACGCGCCGGTTAAGGGAAAAGAGGTTCCTCTGGAATGGACTGAGACATCTGGGGGACTCTTGGAATGGTGGCACGACCCTGGAGTTCCTCTCGCCGTTCCTGTTGAGAGGGCCTCCTCTTGAGATGCGACGGAACGCCGGGAACTCTTTCCCGACGAAGCAGGGAAAGGATCCCTCATCTCGAGCTACGAGGCGGAAACGGGGCTCCTCTGGATGTGGGCGGGACCCTCGTGATTCCTCTCGAGTGGAGACGGCTAGGTCGGGGAACTTCTTGATTTGCACCAAGGGTGTGAAGGACCCTTTCGAAGTTCCAGAGGTGAGGTGTGATCAGCCTCGAGACGCCTCAGCGGAAATGGGCCTCATCTCGCCTGGAGGGGAGAACCTCCTGGATTTTCTCGAGTTGCGGCAGGTCTTCTCGAGTTACGACGGGGACCTCAGGGACCCGCTCTGGTGGCCTCAGGAAAGGCCAGTCCCCATGCGAGTTGCTAGGGGACCTCTCGGGATTCCTCTCCCGTCCATGCCGGGGCCTCAGTCCTTGTGTGGAGTCGGGGCCGGAACCGGAGGATTCCTCTCCAGTGTTGCCATGGATCTTGGGGTGCTTCTGAGTCTCCCCAGGGGAGTCAGGCCTCGTCTCGAGTGGGGGCATGCACGTGCGCTTTCCTCCCGAGCTGCAGCAGTAGTGTCACGCTTCCTGTCACGTGGATCAAGGGATCTGTGGCTTTCCCTCGAGGCTGTCCCTCGAGGCTTTCCCACGAGGCTTTCCCACAGGGCTGTGCCACGTGCCACCTTGGTGTGAGTCGATCCTCGGCGTGAAAGACGAGCCGGTGAAGGGAAAAGAGGTTCCTCTGGAATGGACTGAGACATCTGGGGGACTCTTGGAATGGTGGCACGACCCTGGAGTTCCTCTCGCCGCTCCTGTAGAGAGGGCCTCCTCTTGAGATGCGACGGGAACGCCGGGAACTCTTTCCCGACGAAGCAGGGAAAGGATCCCTCATCTCGAGCTACGAGGCGGAAACGGGGCTCCTCTGGATGTGGGCGGGACCCTCGTGATTCCTCTCGAGTGGAGACGGCTAGGTCGGGGAACTTCTTGATTTGCACCAAGGGTGTGAAGGACCCTTTCGAAGTTCCAGAGGTGAGGTGTGATCAGCCTCGAGACGCCTCAGCGGAAATGGGCCTCATCTCGCCTGGAGGGGAGAACCTCCTGGATTTTCTCGAGTTGCGGCAGGTCTTCTCGAGTTACGACGGGGACCTCAGGGACCCGCTCTGGTGGCCTCAGGAAAGGCCAGTCCCCATGCGAGTTGCTAGGGGACCTCTCGGGATTCCTCTCCCGTCCATGCCGGGGCCTCAGTCCTTGTGTGGAGTCGGGGCCGGAACCGGAGGATTCCTCTCCAGTGTTGCCATGGATCTTGGGGTGCTTCTGAGTCTCCCCAGGGGAGTCAGGCATCGTCTCGAGTGGGGGCATGCACGTGCGCTTTCCTCCCGAGCTGCAGCAGTAGTGTCACGCTTCCTGTCACGTGGATCAAGGGATCTGTGGCTTTCCCTCGAGGCTGTCCCTCGAGGCTTTCCCACGAGGCTTTCCCACAGGGCTGTGCCACGTGCCACCTTGGTGTGAGTCGATCCTCGGCGTGAAAGACGCGCCGGTTAAGGGAAAAGAGGTTCCTCTGGAATGGACTGAGACATCTGGGGGACTCTTGGAATGGTGGCACGACCCTGGAGTTCCTCTCGCCGTTCCTGTTGAGAGGGCCTCCTCTTGAGATGCGACGGAACGCCGGGAACTCTTTCCCGACGAAGCAGGGAAAGGATCCCTCATCTCGAGCTACGAGGCAGAAACGGGGCTCCTCTGGATGTGGGCGGGACCCTCGTGATTCCTCTCGAGTGGAGACGGCTAGGTCGGGGAACTTCTTGATTTGCACCAAGGGTGTGAAGGACCCTTTCGAAGTTCCAGAGGTGAGGTGTGATCAGCCTCTAGACGCCTCAGCGGAAATGAGCCTCATCTCGCCTGGAGGGGAGAACCTCCTGGATTTTCTCGAGTTGCGGCAGGTCTTCTCGAGTTACGACGGGGACCTCAGGGACCCGCTCTGGTGGCCTCAGGAAAGGCCAGTCCCCATGCGAGTTGCTAGGGGACCTCTCGGGATTCCTCTCCCGTCCATGCCGGGGCCTCAGTCCTTGTGTGGAGTCGGGGCCGGAACCGGAGGATTCCTCTCCAGTGTTGCCATGGAACTTGGGGTGCTTCTGAGTCTCCCCAGGGGAGTCAGGCCTCGTCTCGAGTGGGGGCATGCACGTGCGCTTTCCTCCCGAGCTGCAGCAGTAGTGTCACGCTTCCTGTCACGTGGATCAAGGGATCTGTGGCTTTCCCTCGAGGCTGTCCCTCGAGGCTTTCCCACGAGGCTTTCCCACAGGGCTGTGCCACGTGCCACCTTGGTGTGAGTCGATCCTCGGCGTGAAAGACGAGCCGGTGAAGGGAAAAGAGGTTCCTCTGGAATGGACTGAGACATCTGGGGGACTCTTGGAATCGTGGCACGACTCTGAAGTTCCTCTCGCCGTTCCTGTAGAGAGGGCCTCCTCTTGAGATGCGACGGGAACGCCGGGAACTCTTTCCCGACGAAGCAGGGAAAGGATCCCTCATCTCGAGCTACGAGGCGGAAACGGGGCTCCTCTGGATGTGGGCGGGACCCTCGTGATTCCTCTCGAGTGGAGACGGGTATGTCGGGGAACTTCTTGATTTGCACCAAGGGTGTGAAGGACCCTTTCGAAGTTCCAGAGGTGAGGTGTGATCAGCCTCGAGACGCCTCAGCGGAAATGGGCCTCATCTCGCCTGGAGGGGAGAACCTCCTGGATTTTCTCGAGTTGCGGCAGGTCTTCTCGAGTTACGACGGGGACCTCAGGGACCCGTTCTGGTGGCCTCAGGAAAGGCCAGTCCCCATGCGAGTTGCTAGGGGACCTCTCGGGATTCCTCTCCCGTCCATGCCGGGGCCTCAGTCCTTGTGTGGAGTCGGGGCCGGAACCGGAGGATTCCTCTCCAGTGTTGCCATGGATCTTGGGGTGCTTCTGAGTCTCCCCAGGGGAGTCAGGCCTCGTCTCGAGTGGGGGCATGCACGTGCGCTTTCCTCCCGAGCTGCAGCAGTAGTGTCACGCTTCCTGTCACGTGGATCAAGGGATCTGTGGCTTTCCCTCGAGGCTGTCCCTCGAGGCTTTCCCACGAGGCTTTCCCACAGGGCTGTGCCACGTGCCACCTTGGTGTGAGTCGATCCTCGGCGTGAAAGACGAGCCGGTGAAGGGAAAAGAGGTTCCTCTGGAATGGACTGAGACATCTGGGGGACTCTTGGAATGGTGGCACGACCCTGGAGTTCCTCTCGCCGCTCCTGTAGAGAGGGCCTCCTCTTGAGATGCGACGGGAACGCCGGGAACTCTTTCCCGACGAAGCAGGGAAAGGATCCCTCATCTCGAGCTACGAGGCGGAAACGGGGCTCCTCTGGATGTGGGCGGGACCCTCGTGATTCCTCTCGAGTGGAGACGGCTAGGTCGGGGAACTTCTTGATTTGCACCAAGGGTGTGAAGGACCCTTTCGAAGTTCCAGAGGTGAGGTGTGATCAGCCTCGAGACGCCTCAGTGGAAATGGGCCTCATCTCGCCTGGAGGGGAGAACCTCCTGGATTTTCTCGAGTTGCGGCAGGTCTTCTCGAGTTACGACGGGGACCACAGGGACCCGCTCTGGTGGCCTCAGGAAAGGCCAGTCCCCATGCGAGTTGCTAGGGGACCTCTCGGGATTCCTCTCCCGTCCATGCCGGGGCCTCAGTCCTTGTGTGGAGTCGGGGCCGGAACCTGAGGATTCCTCTCCAGTGTTGCCATGGATCTTGGGGTGCTTCTGAGTCTCCCCAGGGGAGTCAGGCCTCGTCTCGAGTGGGGGCATGCACGTGCGCTTTCCTCCCGAGCTGCAGCAGTAGTGTCACGCTTCCTGTCACGTGGATCAAGGGATCTGTGGCTTTCCCTCGAGGCTGTCCCTCGAGGCTTTCCCACGAGGCTTTCCCACAGGGCTGTGCCACGTGCCACCTTGGTGTGAGTCGATCCTCGGCGTGAAAGACGAGCCGGTGGAGGAAAAAGAGGTTCCACTGGAATGGACTGAGACATCTGGGGGACTCTTGGAATGGTGGCACGACCCTGGAGTTCCTCTCGCCGTTCCTGTAGAGAGGGCCTCCTCTTGAGATGCGACGGGAACGCCGGGAACTCTTTCCCGACGAAGCAGGGAAAGGATCCCTCATCTCGAGCTACGAGGCGGAAACGGGGCTCCTCTGGATGTGGGCGGGACCCTCGTGATTCCTCTCGAGTGGAGACGGCTAGGTCGGGGAACTTCTTGATTTGCACCAAGGGTGTGAAGGACCCTTTCGAAGTTCCAGAGGGGAGGTGTGATCAGCCTCGAGACGCCTCAGCGGAAATGGGCCTCATCTCGCCTGGAGGGGAGAACCTCCTGGATTTTCTCGAGTTGCGGCAGGTCTTCTCGAGTTACGACGGGGACCTCAGGGACCCGCTCTGGTGGCCTCAGGAAAGGCCAGTCCCCATGCGAGTTGCTAGGGGACCTCTCGGGATTCCTCTCCCGTCCATGCCGGGGCCTCAGTCCTTGTGTGGAGTCGGGGCCGGAACCGGAGGATTCCTCTCCAGTGTTGCCATGGATCTTGGGGTGCTTCTGAGTCTCCCCAGGGGAGTCAGGCCTCGTCTCGAGTGGGGGCATGCACGTGCGCTTTCCTCCCGAGCTGCAGCAGTAGTGTCACGCTTCCTGTCACGTGGATCAAGGGATCTGTGGCTTTCCCTCGAGGCTGTCCCTCGAGGCTTTCCCACGAGGCTTTCCCACAGGGCTGTGCCACGTGCCACCTTGGTGTGAGTCGATCCTCGGCGTGAAAGACGAGCCGGTGAAGGGAAAAGAGGTTCCTCTGGAATGGACTGAGACATCTGGGGGACTCTTGGAATGGTGGCACGACCCTGGAGTTCCTCTCGCCGCTCCTGTAGAGAGGGCTTCCTCTTGAGATGCGACGGGAACGCCGGGAACTCTTTCCCGACGAAGCAGGGAAAGGATCCCTCATCTCGAGCTACGAGGCGGAAACGGGGCTCCTCTGGATGTGGGCGGGACCCTCGTGATTCCTCTCGAGTGGAGACGGGTATGTCGGGGAACTTCTTGATTTGCACCAAGGGTGTGAAGGACCCTTTCGAAGTTCCAGAGGTGAGGTGTGATCAGACTCGAGACGCCTCAGCGGAAATGGGCCTCATCTCGCCTGGAGGGGAGAACCTCCTGGATTTTCTCGAGTTGCGGCAGGTCTTCTCGAGTTACGACGGGGACCACAGGGACCCGCTCTGGTGGCCTCAGGAAAAGCCAGTCCCCATGCGAGTTGCTAGGGGACCTCTCGGGATTCCTCTCCCGTCCATGCCGGGGCCTCAGTCCTTGTGTGGAGTCGGGGCCGGAACCTGAGGATTCCTCTCCAGTGTTGCCATGGATCTTGGGGTGCTTCTGAGTCTCCCCAGGGGAGTCAGGCCTCGTCTCGAGTGGGGGCATGCACGTGCGCTTTCCTCCCGAGCTGCAGCAGTAGTGTCACGCTTCCTGTCACGTGGATCAAGGGATCTGTGGCTTTCCCTCGAGGCTGTCCCTCGAGGCTTTCCCACGAGGCTTTCCCACAGGGCTGTGCCACGTGCCACCTTGGTGTGAGTCGATCCTCGGCGTGAAAGACGAGCCGGTGAAGGGAAAAGAGGTTCCTCTGGAATGGACTGAGACATCTGGGGGACTCTTGGAATGGTGGCACGACCCTGGAGTTCCTCTCGCCGCTCCTGTAGAGAGGGCCTCCTCTTGAGATGCGACGGGAACGCCGGGAACTCTTTCCCGACGAAGCAGGGAAAGGATCCCACATCTCGAGCTACGAGGCGGAAACGGGGCTCCTCTGGATGTGGGCGGGACCCTCGTGATTCCTCTCGAGTGGAGACGGCTAGGTCGGGGAACTTCTTGATTTGCACCAAGGGTGTGAAGGACCCTTTCGAAGTTCCAGAGGTGAGGTGTGATCAGACTCGAGACGCCTCAGCGGAAATGGGCCTCATCTCGCCTGGAGGGGAGAACCTCCTGGATTTTCTCGAGTTGCGGCAGGTCTTCTCGAGTTACGACGGGGACCACAGGGACCCGCTCTGGTGGCCTCAGGAAAGGCCAGTCCCCATGCGAGTTGCTAGGGGACCTCTCGGGATTCCTCTCCCGTCCATGCCGGGGCCTCAGTCCTTGTGTGGAGTCGGGGCCGGAACCGGAGGATTCCTCTCCAGTGTTGCCATGGATCTTGGGGTGCTTCTGAGTCTCCCCAGGGGAGTCAGGCCTCGTCTCGAGTGGGGGCATGCACGTGCGCTTTCCTCCCGAGCTGCAGCAGTAGTGTCACGCTTCCTGTCACGTGGATCAAGGGATCTGTGGCTTTCCCTCGAGGCTGTCCCTCGAGGCTTTCCCACGAGGCTTTCCCACAGGGCTGTGCCACGTGCCACCTTGGTGTGAATCGATCCTCGGCGTGAAAGACGAGTCCGTGAAGGGAAAAGAGGTTCCTCTGGAATGGACGGAGACATCTGGGGGACTCTTGGAATGGTGGCACGACCCTGGAGTTCCTCTCGCCGTTCCTGTTGAGAGGGCCTCCTCTTGAGATGCGACGGGAACGCCGGGAACTCTTTCCCGACGAAGCAGGGAAAGGATCCCTCATCTCGAGCTACGAGGCGGAAACGGGGCTCCTCTGGATGTGGGCGGGACCCTCGTGATTCCTCTCGAGTGGAGACGGCTAGGTCGGGGAACTTCTTGATTTGCACCAAGGGTGTGAAGGACCCTTTCGAAGTTCCAGAGGTGAGGTGTGATCAGCCTCGAGACGCCTCAGCGGAAATGGGCCTCATCTCGCCTGGAGGGGAGAACCTCCTGGATTTTCTCGATTGCGGCAGGTCTTCTCGAGTTACGACGGGGACCTCAGGGACCCGCTCTGGTGGCCTCAGGAAAGGCCAGTCCCCATGCGAGTTGCTAGGGGACCTCTCGGGATTCCTCTCCCGTCCATGCCGGGGCCTCAGTCCTTGTGTGGAGTCGGGGCCGGAACCGGAGGATTCCTCTCCAGTGTTGCCATGGATCTTGGGGTGCTTCTGAGTCTCCCCAGGGGAGTCAGGCCTCGTCTCGAGTGGGGGCATGCACGTGCGCTTTCCTCCCGAGCTGCAGCAGTAGTGTCACGCTTCCTGTCACGTGGATCAAGGGATCTGTGGCTTTCCCTCGAGGCTGTCCCTCGAGGCTTTCCCACGAGGCTTTCCCACAGGGCTGTGCCACGTGCCACCTTGGTGTGAATCGATCCTCGGCGTGAAAGACGAGTCCGTGAAGGGAAAAGAGGTTCCTCTGGAATGGACTGAGACATCTGGGGGACTCTTGGAATGGTGGCACGACCCTGGAGTTCCTCTCGCCGTTCCTGTAGAGAGGGCCTCCTCTTGAGATGCGACGGGAACGCCGGGAACTCTTTCCCGACGAAGCAGGGAAAGGATCCCTCATCTCGAGCTACGAGGCGGAAACGGGGCTCCTCTGGATGTGGGCGGGACCCTCGTGATTCCTCTCGAGTGGAGACGGGTATGTCGGGGAACTTCTTGATTTGCACCAAGGGTGTGAAGGACCCTTTCGAAGTTCCAGAGGTGAGGTGTGATCAGCCTCGAGACGCCTCAGCGGAAATGGGCCTCATCTCTCCTGGAGGGGAGAACCTCCTGGATTTTCTCGAGTTGCGGCAGGTCTTCTCGAGTTACGACGGGGACCTCAGGGACCCGCTCTGGTGGCCTCAGGAAAGGCCAGTCCCCATGCGAGTTGCTAGGGGACCTCTCGGGATTCCTCTCCCGTCCATGCCGGGGCCTCAGTCCTTGTGTGGAGTCGGGGCCGGAACCGGAGGATTCCTCTCCAGTGTTGCCATGGATCTTGGGGTGCTTCTGAGTCTCCCCAGGGGAGTCAGGCCTCGTCTCGAGTGGGGGCATGCACGTGCGCTTTCCTCCCGAGCTGCAGCAGTAGTGTCACGCTTCCTGTCACGTGGATCAAGGGATCTGTGGCTTTCCCTCGAGGCTGTCCCTCGAGGCTTTCCCACGAGGCTTTCCCACAGGGCTGTGCCACGTGCCACCTTGGTGTGAATCGATCCTCGGCGTGAAAGACGAGTCCGTGAAGGGAAAAGAGGTTCCTCTGGAATGGACTGAGACATCTGGGGGACTCTTGGAATGGTGGCACGACCCTGGAGTTCCTCTCGCCGTTCCTGTTGAGAGGGCCTCCTCTTGAGATGCGACGGGAACGCCGGGAACTCTTTCCCGACGAAGCAGGGAAAGGATCCCTCATCTCGAGCTACGAGGCGGAAACGGGGCTCCTCTGGATGTGGGCGGGACCCTCGTGATTCCTCTCGAGTGGAGACGGCTAGGTCGGGGAACTTCTTGATTTGCACCAAGGGTGTGAAGGACCCTTTCGAAGTTCCAGAGGTGAGGTGTGATCAGCCTCGAGACGCCTCAGCGGAAATGGGCCTCATCTCGCCTGGAGGGGAGAACCTCCTGGATTTTCTCGAGTTGCGGCAGGTCTTCTCGAGTTACGACGGGGACCTCAGGGACCCGCTCTGGTGGCCTCAGGAAAGGCCAGTCCCCATGCGAGTTGCTAGGGGACCTCTCGGGATTCCTCTCCCGTCCATGCCGGGGCCTCAGTCCTTGTGTGGAGTCGGGGCCGGAACCTGAGGATTCCTCTCCAGTGTTGCCATGGATCTTGGGGTGCTTCTGAGTCTCCCCAGGGGAGTCAGGCCTCGTCTCGAGTGGGGGCATGCACGTGCGCTTTCCTCCCGAGCTGCAGCAGTAGTGTCACGCTTCCTGTCACGTGGATCAAGGGATCTGTGGCTTTCCCTCGAGGCTGTCCCTCGAGGCTTTCCCACGAGGCTTTCCCACAGGGCTGTGCCACGTGCCACCTTGGTGTGAGTCGATCCTCGGCGTGAAAGACGAGCCGGTGAAGGGAAAAGAGGTTCCTCTGGAATGGACTGAGACATCTGGGGGACTCTTGGAATGGTGGCACGACCCTGGAGTTCCTCTCGCCGTTCCTGTTGAGAGGGCCTCCTCTTGAGATGCGACGGGAACGCCGGGAACTCTTTCCCGACGAAGCAGGGAAAGGATCCCTCATCTCGAGCTACGAGGCGGAAACGGGGCTCCTCTGAATGTGGGCGGGACCCTCGTGATTCCTCTCGAGTCGAGACGGGTATGTCGGGGAACTTCTTGATTTGCACCAAGGGTGTGAAGGACCCTTTCGAAGTGCCAGAGGTGAGGTGTGATCAGCCTCGAGACGCCTCAGCGGAAATGGGCCTCATCTCGCCTGGAGGGGAGAACCTCTTGGATTTTCTCGAGTTGCGGCAGGTCTTCTCGAGTTACGACGGGGACCACAGGGACCCGCTCTGGTGGCCTCAGGAAAGGCCAGTCCCCATGCGAGTTGCTAGGGGACCTCTCGGGATTCCTCTCCCGTCCATGCCGGGGCCTCAGTCCTTGTGTGGAGTCGGGGACGGAACCTGAGGATTCCTCTCCAGTGTTGCCATGGATCTTGGGGTGCTTCTGAGTCTCCCCAGGGGAGTCAGGCCTCGTCTCGAGTGGGGGCATGCACGTGCGCTTTCCTCCCGAGCTGCAGCAGTAGTGTAACGCTTCCTGTCACGTGGATCAAGGGATCTGTGGCTTTCCCTCGAGGCTGTCCCTCGAGGCTTTCCCACGAGGCTTTCCCACAGGGCTGTGCCACGTGCCACCTTGGTGTGAGTCGATCCTCGGCGTGAAAGACGCGCCGGTTAAGGGAAAAGAGGTTCCTCTGGAATGGACTGAGACATCTGGGGGACTCTTGGAATGGTGGCACGACCCTGGAGTTCCTCTCGCCGTTCCTGTTGAGAGGGCCTCCTCTTGAGATGCGACGGAACGCCGGGAACTCTTTCCCGACGAAGCAGGGAAAGGATCCCTCATCTCGAGCTACGAGGCGGAAACGGGGCTCCTCTGGATGTGGGCGGGACCCTCGTGATTCCTCTCGAGTGGAGACGGCTAGGTCGGGGAACTTCTTGATTTGCACCAAGGGTGTGAAGGACCCTTTCGAAGTTCCAGAGGTGAGGTGTGATCAGCCTCGAGACGCCTCAGCGGAAATGGGCCTCATCTCGCCTGGAGGGGAGAACCTCCTGGATTTTCTCGAGTTGCGGCAGGTCTTCTCGAGTTACGACGGGGACCTCAGGGACCCGCTCTGGTGGCCTCAGGAAAGGCCAGTCCCCATGCGAGTTGCTAGGGGACCTCTCGGGATTCCTCTCCCGTCCATGCCGGGGCCTCAGTCCTTGTGTGGAGTCGGGGCCGGAACCTGAGGATTCCTCTCCAGTGTTGCCATGGATCTTGGGGTGCTTCTGAGTCTCCCCAGGGGAGTCAGGCCTCGTCTCGAGTGGGGGCATGCACGTGCGCTTTCCTCCCGAGCTGAAGCAGTAGTGTCACGCTTCCTGTCACGTGGATCAAGGGATCTGTGGCTTTCCCTCGAGGCTGTCCCTCGAGGCTTTCCCACGAGGCTTTCCCACAGGGCTGTGCCACGTGCCACCTTGGTGTGAGTCGATCCTCGGCGTGAAAGACGAGCCAGTGAAGGGAAAAGAGGTTCCTCTGGAATGGACTGAGACATCTGGGGGACTCTTGGAATGGTGGAACGACCCTGGAGTTCCTCTCGCCGTTCCTGTAGAGAGGGCCTCCTCTTGAGATGCGACGGGAACGCCGGGAACTCTTTCCCGACGAAGCAGGGAAAGGATCCCTCATCTCGAGCTACGAGGCGGAAACGGGGCTCCTCTGGATGTGGGCGGGACCCTCGTGATTCCTCTCGAGTGGAGACGGCTAGGTCGGGGAACTTCTGGATTTGCACCAAGGGTGTGAAGGACCCTTTCGAAGTTCCAGAGGGGAGGTGTGATCAGCCTCGAGATGCCTCAGCGGAAATGGGCCTCATCTCGCCTGGAGGGGAGAACCTCCTGGATTTTCTCGAGTTGCGGCAGGTCTTCTCGAGTTACGACGGGGACCTCAGGGACCCGCTCTGGTGGCCTCAGGAAAGGCCAGTCCCCATGCGAGTTGCTAGGGGACCTCTCGGGATTCCTCTCCCGTCCATGCCGGGGCCTCAGTCCTTGTGTGGAGTCGGGGCCGGAACCTGAGGATTCCTCTCCAGTGTTGCCATCGATCTTGGGGTGCTTCTGAGTCTCCCCAGGGGAGTCAGGCCTCGTCTCGAGTGGGGGCATGCACGTGCGCTTTCCTCCCGAGCTGCAGCAGTAGTGTAACGCTTCCTGTCACGTGGATCAAGGGATCTGTGGCTTTCCCTCGAGGCTGTCCCTCGAGGCTTTCCCACGAGGCTTTCCCACAGGGCTGTGCCACGTGCCACCTTGGTGTGAGTCGATCCTCGGCGTGAAAGACGCGCCGGTTAAGGGAAAAGAGGTTCCTCTGGAATGGACTGAGACATCTGGGGGACTCTTGGAATGGTGGCACGACCCTGGAGTTCCTCTCGCCGTTCCTGTTGAGAGGGCCTCCTCTTGAGATGCGACGGAACGCCGGGAACTCTTTCCCGACGAAGCAGGGAAAGGATCCCTCATCTCGAGCTACGAGGCGGAAACGGGGCTCCTCTGGATGTGGGCGGGACCCTCGTGATTCCTCTCGAGTGGAGACGGCTAGGTCGGGGAACTTCTTGATTTGCACCAAGGGTGTGAAGGACCCTTTCGAAGTTCCAGAGGTGAGGTGTGATCAGCCTCGAGACGCCTCAGCGGAAATGGGCCTCATCTCGCCTGGAGGGGAGAACCTCCTGGATTTTCTCGAGTTGCGGCAGGTCTTCTCGAGTTACGACGGGGACCTCAGGGACCCGCTCTGGTGGCCTCAGGAAAGGCCAGTCCCCATGCGAGTTGCTAGGGGACCTCTCGGGATTCCTCTCCCGTCCATGCCGGGGCCTCAGTCCTTGTGTGGAGTCGGGGCCGGAACCTGAGGATTCCTCTCCAGTGTTGCCATGGATCTTGGGGTGCTTCTGAGTCTCCCCAGGGGAGTCAGGCCTCGTCTCGAGTGGGGGCATGCACGTGCGCTTTCCTCCCGAGCTGAAGCAGTAGTGTCACGCTTCCTGTCACGTGGATCAAGGGATCTGTGGCTTTCCCTCGAGGCTGTCCCTCGAGGCTTTCCCACGAGGCTTTCCCACAGGGCTGTGCCACGTGCCACCTTGGTGTGAGTCGATCCTCGGCGTGAAAGACGAGCCAGTGAAGGGAAAAGAGGTTCCTCTGGAATGGACTGAGACATCTGGGGGACTCTTGGAATGGTGGAACGACCCTGGAGTTCCTCTCGCCGTTCCTGTAGAGAGGGCCTCCTCTTGAGATGCGACGGGAACGCCGGGAACTCTTTCCCGACGAAGCAGGGAAAGGATCCCTCATCTCGAGCTACGAGGCGGAAACGGGGCTCCTCTGGATGTGGGCGGGACCCTCGTGATTCCTCTCGAGTGGAGACGGCTAGGTCGGGGAACTTCTGGATTTGCACCAAGGGTGTGAAGGACCCTTTCGAAGTTCCAGAGGGGAGGTGTGATCAGCCTCGAGATGCCTCAGCGGAAATGGGCCTCATCTCGCCTGGAGGGGAGAACCTCCTGGATTTTCTCGAGTTGCGGCAGGTCTTCTCGAGTTACGACGGGGACCTCAGGGACCCGCTCTGGTGGCCTCAGGAAAGGCCAGTCCCCATGCGAGTTGCTAGGGGACCTCTCGGGATTCCTCTCCCGTCCATGCCGGGGCCTCAGTCCTTGTGTGGAGTCGGGGCCGGAACCTGAGGATTCCTCTCCAGTGTTGCCATCGATCTTGGGGTGCTTCTGAGTCTCCCCAGGGGAGTCAGGCCTCGTCTCGAGTGGGGGCATGCACGTGCGCTTTCCTCCCGAGCTGCAGCAGTAGTGTCACGCTTCCTGTCACGTGGATCAAGGGATCTGTGGCTTTCCCTCGAGGCTGTCCCTCGAGGCTTTCCCACGAGGCTTTCCCACAGGGCTGTGCCACGTGCCACCTTGGTGTGAGTCGATCCTCGGCGTGAAAGACGAGCCGGTGAAGGGAAAAGAGGTTCCTCTGGAATGGACTGAGACATCTGGGGGACTCTTGGAATGGTGGCACGACCCTGGAGTTCCTCTCCCCGTTCCTGTAGAGAGGGCCTCCTCTTGAGATGCGACGGGAACGCCGGGAACTCTTTCCCGATGAAGCAGGGAAAGGATCCCTCATCTCGAGCTACGAGGCGGAAACGGGGCTCCTCTGGATGTGGGCGGGACCCTCGTGATTCCTCTCGAGTGGAGACGGCTAGGTCGGGGAACTTCTTGATTTGCACCAAGGGTGTGAAGCACCCTTTCGAAATTCCAGAGGGGAGGTGTGATCAGCCTCGAGACGCCTCAGCGGAAATGGGCCTCATCTCGCCTGGAGGGGAGAACCTCCTGGATTTTCTCGAGTTGCGGCAGGTCTTCTCGAGTTACGACGGGGACCTCAGGGACCCGCTCTGGTGGCCTCAGGAAAGGCCAGTCCCCATGCGAGTTGCTAGGGGACCTCTCGGGATTCCTCTCCCGTCCATGCCGGGGCCTCAGTCCTTGTGTGGAGTCGGGGCCGGAACCGGAGGATTCCTCTCCAGTGTTGCCATGGATCTTGGGGTGCTTCTGAGTCTCCCCAGGGGAGTCAGGCCTCGTCTCGAGTGGGGGCATGCACGTGCGCTTTCCTCCCGAGCTGCAGCAGTAGTGTCACGCTTCCTGTCACGTGGATCAAGGGATCTGTGGCTTTCCCTCGAGGCTGTCCCTCGAGGCTTTCCCACGAGGCTTTCCCACAGGGCTGTTCCACGTGCCACCTTGGTGTGAGTCGATCCTCTGCGTGAAAGACGAGCCGGTGAAGGGAAAAGAGGTTCCTCTGGAATGGACTGAGACATCTGGGGGACTCTTGGAATGGTGGCACGACCCTGGAGTTCCTCTCGCCGTTCCTGTTGAGAGGGCCTCCTCTTGAGATGCGACGGGAAGGCCGGGAACTCTTTCCCGACGAAGCAGGGAAAGGATCCCTCATCTCGAGCTACGAGGCGGAAACGGGGCTCCTCTGGATGTGGGCGGGACCCTCGTGATTCCTCTCGAGTGGAGACGGGTATGTCGGGGAACTTCTTGATTTGCACCAAGGGTGTGAAGGACCCTTTCGAAGTTCCAGAGGTGAGGTGTGATCAGCCTCGAGACGCCTCAGCGGAAATGGGCCTCATCTCGCCTGGAGGGGAGAACCTCCTGGATTTTCTCCAGTTGCGGTAGGTCTTCTCGAGTTACGACGGGGACCTCAGGGACCCGCTCTGGTGGCCTCAGGAAAGGCCAGTCCCCATGCGAGTTGCTAGGGGACCTCTCGGGATTCCTCTCCCGTCCATGCCGGGGCCTCAGTCCTTGTGTGGAGTCGGGGCCGGAACCTGAGGATTCCTCTCCAGTGTTGCCATGGATCTTGGGGTGCTTCTGAGTCTCCCCAGGGGAGTCAGGCCTCGTCTCGAGTGGGGGCATGCACGTGCGCTTTCCTCCCGAGCTGCAGCAGTAGTGTCACGCTTCCTGTCACGTGGATCAAGGGATCTGTGGCTTTCCCTCGAGGCTGTCCCTCGAGGCTTTCCCACGAGGCTTTCCCACAGGGCTGTGCCACGTGCCACCTTGGTGTGAGTCGATCCTCGGCGTGAAAGACGAGCCGGTGAAGGGAAAAGAGGTTCCTCTGGAATGGACTGAGACATCTGGGGGACTCTTGGAATGGTGGCACGACCCTGGAGTTCCTCTCGCCGTTCCTGTTGAGAGGGCCTCCTCTTGAGATGCGACGGGAACGCCGGGAACTCTTTCCCGACGAAGCAGGGAAAGGATCCCTCATCTCGAGCTACGAGGCCGAAACGGGGCTCCTCTGGATGTGGGCGGGACCCTCGTGATTCCTCTCGAGTGGAGACGGCTAGGTCGGGGAACTTCTTGATTTGCACCAAGGGTGTGAAGGACCCTTTCGAAGTTCCAGAGGTGAGGTGTGATCAGCCTCGAGACGCCTCAGCGGAAATGGGCCTCATCTCACCTGGAGGGGAGAACCTCCTGGATTTTCTCCAGTTGCGGTAGGTCTTCTCGAGTTACGACGGGGACCTCAGGGACCCACTCTGGTGGCCTCAGGAAAGGCCAGTCCTCATGCGAGTTGCTAGGGGACCTCTCGGGATTCCTCTCCCGTCCATGCCGGGGCCTCAGTCCTTGTGTGGAGTCGGGGCCGGAACCTGAGGATTCCTCTCCAGTGTTGCCATGGATCTTGGGGTGCTTCTGAGTCTCCCCAGGGGAGTCAGGCCTCGTCTCGAGTGGGGGCATGCACGTGCGCTTTCCTCCCGAGCTGCAGCAGAAGTGTCACGCTTCCTGTCACGTGGATCAAGGGATCTGTGGCTTTCCCTCGAGGCTGTCCCTCGAGGCTTTCCCACGAGGCTTTCCCACAGGGCTGTGCCACGTGCCACCTTGGTGTGAGTCGATCCTCGGCGTGAAAGACGAGCCGGTGAAGGGAAAAGAGGTTCCTCTGGAATGGACTGAGACATCTGGGGGACTCTTGGAATGGTGGCACGACCCTGGAGTTCCTCTCGACGTTCCTGTTGTGAGAGCCTCCTCTTGAGATGCGACGGGAACGCCGGGAACTCTTTCCCGACGAAGCAGGGAAAGGATCCCTCATCTCGAGCTACGAGGCGGAAACGGGGCTCCTCTGGATGTGGGCGGGACCCTCGTGATTCCTCTCGAGTGGAGACGGCTAGGTCGGGGAACTTCTTGATTTGCACCAAGGGTGTGAAGGACCCTTTCGAAGTTCCAGAGGGGAGGTGTGATCAGCCTCGAGACGCCTCAGCGGAAATGGGCCTCATCTCGCCTGGAGGGGAGAACCTCCTGGATTTTCTCGAGTTGCGGCAGGTCTTCTCGAGTTACGACGGGGACCTCAGGGACCCGCTCTGGTGGCCTCAGGAAAGGCCAGTCCCCATGCGAGTTGCTAGGGGACCTCTCGGGATTCCTCTCCCGTCCATGCCGGGGCCTCAGTCCTTGTGTGGAGTCGGGGCCGGAACCTGAGGATTCCTCTCCAGTGTTGCCATGGATCTTGGGGTGCTTCTGAGTCTCCCCAGGGGAGTCAGGCCTCGTCTCGAGTGGGGGCATGCACGTGCGCTTTCCTCCCGAGCTGCAGCAGTAGTGTCACGCTTCCTGTCACGTGGATCAAGGGATCTGTGGCTTTCCCTCGAGGCTGTCCCTCGAAGCTTTCCCACGAGGCTTTCCCACAGGGCTGTGCCACGTGCCACCTTGGTGTGAGTGGATCCTCGGCGTGAAAGACGAGCTGGTGAAGGGAAAAGAGGTTCCTCTGGAATGGACTGAGACATCTGGCGGACTCTTGGAATGGTGGCACGACCCTGGAGTTCCTCTCGACGTTCCTGTTGTGAGGGCCTCCTCTTGAGATGCGACGGGAACGCCGGGAACTCTTTCCCGACGAAGCAGGGAAAGGATCCCTCATCTCGAGCTACGAGGCGGAAACGGGGCTCCTCTGGATGTGGGCGGGACCCTCGTGATTCCTCTCGAGTGGAGACGGCTAGGTCGGGGAACTTCTTGATTTGCACCAAGGGTGTGAAGGACCCTTTCGAAGTTCCAGAGGTGAGGTGTGATCAGCCTCGAGACGCCTCAGCGGAAATGGGCCTCATCTCGCCTGGAGGGGAGAACCTCCTGGATTTTCTCGAGTTGCGGCAGGTTTTCTCGAGTTACGACGGGGACCACAGGGACCCGCTCTGGTGGCCTCAGGAAAGGCCAGTCCCCATGCGAGTTGCTAGGGGACCTCTCGGGATTCCTCTCCCGTCCATGCCGGGGCCTCAGTCCTTGTGTGGAGTCGGGGCCGGAACCTGAGGATTCCTCTCCAGTGTTGCCATGGATCTTGGGGTGCTTCTGAGTCTCCCCAGGGGAGTCAGGCCTCGTCTCGAGTGGGGGCATGCACGTGCGCTTTCCTCCCGAGCTGCAGCAGTAGTGTCACGCTTCCTGTCACGTGGATCAAGGGATCTGTGGCTTTCCCTCGAGGCTGTCCCTCGAGGCTTTCCCACGAGGCTTTCCCACAGGGCTGTGCCACGTGCCACCTTGGTGTGAGTCGATCCTCGGCGTGAAAGACGAGCCGGTGAAGGGAAAAGAGGTTCCTCTGGAATGGACTGAGACATCTGGGGGACTCTTGGAATGGTGGCACGACCCTGGAGTTCCTCTCGCCGTTCCTGTTGAGAGGGCCTCCTCTTGAGATGCGACGGGAAGGCCGGGAACTCTTTCCCGACGAAGCAGGGAAAGGATCCCTCATCTCGAGCTACGAGGCGGAAACGGGGCTCCTCTGGATGTGGGCGGGACCCTCGTGATTCCTCTCGAGTGGAGACGGCTAGGTCGGGGAACTTCTTGATTTGCACCAAGGGTGTGAAGGACCCTTTCGAAGTTCCAGAGGTGAGGTGTGATCAGCCTCGAGACGCCTCAGCGGAAATGGGCCTCATCTCGCCTGGAGGGGAGAACCTCCTGGATTTTCTCCAGTTGCGGTAGGTCTTCTCGAGTTACGACGGGGACCTCAGGGACCCGCTCTGGTGGCCTCAGGAAAGGCCAGTCCCCATGCGAGTTGCTAGGGGACCTCTCGGGATTCCTCTCCCGTCCATGCCGGGGCCTCAGTCCTTGTGTGGAGTCGGGGCCGGAACCTGAGGATTCCTCTCCAGTGTTGCCATGGATCTTGGGGTGCTTCTGAGTCTCCCCAGGGGAGTCAGGCCTCGTCTCGAGTGGGGGCATGCACGTGCGCTTTCCTCCCGAGCTGCAGCAGTAGTGTCACGCTTCCTGTCACGTGGATCAAGGGATCTGTGGCTTTCCCTCGAGGCTGTCCCTCGAGGCTTTCCCACGAGGCTTTCCCACAGGGCTGTGCCACGTGCCACCTTGGTGTGAGTGGATCCTCGGCGTGAAAGACGAGCCGGTGAAGGGAAAAGAGGTTCCTCTGGAATGGACTGAGACATCTGGGGGACTCTTGGAATGGTGGCACGACCCTGGAGTTCCTCTCGACGTTCCTGTTGTGAGGGCCTCCTCTTGAGATGCGACGGGAACGCCGGGAACTCATTCCCGACGAAGCAGGGTAAGGATCCCTCATCTCGAGCTACGAGGCGGAAACGGGGCTCCTCTGGATGTGGGCGGGACCCTCGTGATTCCTCTCGAGTGGAGACGGCTAGGTCGGGGAACTTCTTGATTTGCACCAAGGGTGTGAAGGACCCTTTCGAAGTTCCAGAGGTGAGGTGTGATCAGCCTCGAAACGCCTCAGCGGAAATGGGCCTCATCTCGCCTGGAGGGGAGAACCTCCTGGATTTTCTCGAGTTGCGGCAGGTCTTCTCGAGTTACGACGGGGACCTCAGGGACCCGCTCTGGTGGCCTCAGGAAAGGCCAGTCCCCATGCGAGTTGCTAGGGGACCTCTCGGGATTCCTCTCCCGTCCATGCCGGGGCCTCAGTCCTTGTGTGGAGTCGGGGCCGGAACCTGAGGATTCCTCTCCAGTGTTGCCATGGATCTTGGGGTGCTTCTGAGTCTCCCCAGGGGAGTCAGGCCTCGTCTCGAGTGGGGGCATGCACGTGCGCTTTCCTCCCGAGCTGCAGCAGTAGTGTCACGCTTCCTGTCACGTGGATCAAGGGATCTGTGGCTTTCCCTCGAGGCTGTCCCTCGAGGCTTTCCCACGAGGCTTTCCCACAGGGCTGTGCCACGTGCCACCTTGGTGTGAGTCGATCCTCGGCGTGAAAGACGAGCCGGTGAAGGGAAAAGAGGTTCCTCTGGAATGGACTGAGACATCTGGGGACTCTTGGAATGGTGGCACGACCCTGGAGTTCCTCTCGCCGTTCCTGTTGAGAGGGCCTCCTCTTGAGATGCGACGGGAAGGCCGGGAACTCTTTCCCGACGAAGCAGGGAAAGGATCCCTCATCTCGAGCTACGAGGCGGAAACGGGGCTCCTCTGGATGTGGGCGGGACCCTCGTGATTCCTCTCGAGTGGAGTCGGGTATGTCGGGGAACTTCTTGATTTACACCAAGGGTGTGAAAGACCCTTTCGAAGTTCCAGAGGTGAGGTGTGATCAGCCTCGAGACGCCTCAGCGGAAATGGGCCTCATCTCGCCTGGAGGGGATAACCTCCTGGATTTTCTCCAGTTGCGGCAGGTCTTCTCGAGTTACGACGGGGACCTCAGGGACCCGCTCTGGTGGCCTCAGGAAAGGCCAGTCCCCATGCGAGTTGCTAGGGGACCTCTCGGGATTCCTCTCCCGTCCATGCCGGGGCCTCAGTCCTTGTGTGGAGTCGGGGCCGGAACCTGAGGATTCCTCTCCAGTGTTGCCATGGATCTTGGGGTGCTTCTGAGTCTCCCCAGGGGAGTCAGGCCTCGTCTCGAGTGGGGGCATGCACGTGCGCTTTCCTCCCGAGCTGCAGCAGTAGTGTCACGCTTCCTGTCACGTGGATCAAGGGATCTGTGGCTTTCCCTCGAGGCTGTCCCTCGAGGCTTTCCCACGAGGCTTTCCAACAGGGCTGTGCCACGTGCCACCTTGGTGTGAGTGGATCCTCGGCGTGAAAGACGAGCTGGTGAAGGGAAAAGAGGTTCCTCTGGAATGGACTGAGACATCTGGGGGACTCTTGGAATGGTGGCACGACCCTGGAGTTCCTCTCGACGTTCCTGTTGTGAGGGCCTCCTCTTGAGATGCGACGGGAACGCCGGGAACTCTTTCCCGACGAAGCAGGGAAAGGATCCCTCATCTCGAGCTACGAGGCGGAAACGGGGCTCCTCTGGATGTGGGCGGGACCCTCGTGATTCCTCTCGAGTGGAGACGGCTAGGTCGGGGAACTTCTTGATTTGCACCAAGGGTGTGAAGGACCCTTTCGAAGTTCCAGAGGTGAGGTGTGATCAGCCTCGAGACGCCTCAGCGGAAATGGGCCTCATCTCGCCTGGAGGGGAGAACCTCCTGGATTTTCTCGAGTTGCGGCAGGTTTTCTCGAGTTACGACGGGGACCACAGGGACCCGCTCTGGTGGCCTCAGGAAAGGCCAGTCCCCATGCGAGTTGCTAGGGGACCTCTCGGGATTCCTCTCCCGTCCATGCCGGGGCCTCAGTCCTTGTGTGGAGTCGGGGCCGGAACCTGAGGATTCCTCTCCAGTGTTGCCATGGATCTTGGGGTGCTTCTGAGTCTCCCCAGGGGAGTCAGGCCTCGTCTCGAGTGGGGGCATGCACGTGCGCTTTCCTCCCGAGCTGCAGCAGTAGTGTCACGCTTCCTGTCACGTTGATCAAGGGATCTGTGGCTTTCCCTCGAGGCTGTCCCTCGAGGCTTTCCCACGAGGCTTTCCCACAGGGCTGTGCCACGTGCCACCTTGGTGTGAGTCGATCCTCGGCGTGAAAGACGAGCCGGTGAAGGGAAAAGAGGTTCCTCTGGAATGGACTGAGACATCTGGGGGACTCTTGGAATGGTGGCACGACCCTGGAGTTCCTCTCGCCGTTCCTGTTGAGAGGGCCTCCTCTTGAGATGCGACGGGAACGCCGGGAACTCTTTCCCGACGAAGCAGGGAAAGGATCCCTCATCTCGAGCTACGAGGCGGAAACGGGGCTCCTCTGGATGTGGGCGGGACCCTCGTGATTCCTCTCGAGTGGAGACGGCTAGGTCGGGGAACTTCTTGATTTGCACCAAGGGTGTGAAGGACCCTTTCGAAGTTCCAGAGGTGAGGTGTGATCAGCCTCGAGACGCCTCAGCGGAAATGGGCCTCATCTCGCCTGGAGGGGAGAACCTCCTGGATTTTCTCCAGTTGCGGTAGGTCTTCTCGAGTTACGACGGGGACCTCAGGGACCCGCTCTGGTGGCCTCAGGAAAGGCCAGTCCCCATGCGAGTTGCTAGGGGACCTCTCGGGATTCCTCTCCCTTCCATGCCGGGGCCTCAGTCCTTGTGTGGAGTCGGGGCCGGAACCTGAGGATTCCTCTCCAGTGTTGCCATGGATCTTGGGGTGCTTCTGAGTCTCCCCAGGGGAGTCAGGCCTCGTCTCGAGTGGGGGCATGCACGTGCGCTTTCCTCCCGAGCTGCAGCAGTAGTGTCACGCTTCCTGTCACGTGGATCAAGGGATCTGTGGCTTTCCCTCGAGGCTGTCCCTCGAGGCTTTCCCACGAGGCTTTCCCACAGGGCTGTGCCACGTGCCACCTTGGTGTGAGTGGATCCTCGGCGTGAAAGACGAGCCGGTGAAGGGAAAAGAGGTTCCTCTGGAATGGACTGAGACATCTGGGGGACTCTTGGAATGGTGGCACGACCCTGGAGCTCCTCTCGACGTTCCTGTTGTGAGGGCCTCCACTTGAGATGCGACGGGAACGCCGGGAACTCATTCCCGACGAAGCAGGGAAAGGATCCCTCATCTCGAGCTACGAGGCGGAAACGGGGCTCCTCTGGATGTGGGCGGGACCCTCGTGATTCCTCTCGAGTGGAGACGGCTAGGTCGGGGAACTTCTTGATTTGCACCAAGGGTGTGAAGGACCCTTTCGAAGTTCCAGAGGGGAGGTGTGATCAGCCTCGAGACGCCTCAGCGGAAATGGGCCTCATCTCGCCTGGAGGGGAGAACCTCCTGGATTTTCTCGAGTTGCGGCAGGTCTTCTCGAGTTACGACGGGGACCTCAGGGACCCGCTCTGGTGGCCTCAGGAAAGGCCAGTCCCCATGCGAGTTGCTAGGGGACCTCTCGGGATTCCTCTCCCGTCCATGCCGGGGCCTCAGTCCTTGTGTGGAGTCGGGGCCGGAACCGGAGGATTCCTCTCCACTGTTGCCATGGATCTTGGGGTGCTTCTGAGTCTCCCCAGGGGAGTCAGGCCTCGTCTCGAGTGGGGGCATGCACGTGCGCTTTCCTCCCGAGCTGCAGCAGTAGTGTCACGCTTCCTGTCACGTGGATCAAGGGATCTGTGGCTTTCCCTCGAGGCTGTCCCTCGAGGCTTTCCCACGAGGCTTTCCCACAGGGCTGTGCCACGTGCCACCTTGGAGTGAGTCGATCCTCGGCGTGAAAGACGAGCCGGTGAAGGGAAAAGAGGTTCCTCTGGAATGGACTGAGACATCTGGGGACTCTTGGAATGGTGGCACGACCCTGGAGTTCCTCTCGCCGTTCCTGTTGAGAGGGCCTCCTCTTGAGATGCGACGGGAAGGCCGGGAACTCTTTCCCGACGAAGCAGGGAAAGGATCCCTCATCTCGAGCTACGAGGCGGAAACGGGGCTCCTCTGGATGTGGGCGGGACCCTCGTGATTCCTCTCGAGTGGAGACGGGTATGTCGGGGAACTTCTTGATTTGCACCAAGGGTGTGAAGGACCCTTTCGAAGTTCCAGAGGTGAGGTGTGATCAGCCTCGAGACGCCTCAGCGGAAATGGGCCTCATCTCGCCTGGAGGGGAGAACCTCCTGGATTTTCTCCAGTTGCGGTAGGTCTTCTCGAGTTACGACGGGGACCTCAGGGACCCGCTCTGGTGGCCTCAGGAAAGGCCAGTCCCCATGCGAGTTGCTAGGTGACCTCTCGGGATTCCTCTCCCGTCCATGCCGGGGCCTCAGTCCTTGTGTGGAGTCGGGGCCGGAACCTGAGGATTCCTCTCCAGTGTTGCCATGGATCTTGGGGTGCTTCTGAGTCTCCCCAGGGGAGTCAGGCCTCGTCTCGAGTGGGGGCATGCACGTGCGCTTTCCTCCCGAGCTGCAGCAGTAGTGTCACGCTTCCTGTCACGTGGATCAAGGGATCTGTGGCTTTCCCTCGAGGCTGTCCCTCGAGGCTTTCCCACGAGGCTTTCCCACAGGGCTGTGCCACGTGCCACCTTGGTGTGAGTGGATCCTCGGCGTGAAAGACGAGCTGGTGAAGGGAAAAGAGGTTCCTCTGGAATGGACTGAGACATCTGGGGGACTCTTGGAATGGTGGCACGACCCTGGAGTTCCTCTCGACCTTCCTGTTGTGAGGGCCTCCTCTTGAGATGCGACGGGAACGCCGGGAACTCTTTCCCGACGAAGCAGGGAAAGGATCCCTCATCTCGAGCTACGAGGCGGAAACGGGGCTCCTCTGGATGTGGGCGGGACCCTCGTGATTCCTCTCGAGTGGAGACGGCTAGGTCGGGGAACTTCTTGATTTGCACCAAGGGTGTGAAGGACCCTTTCGAAGTTCCAGAGGTGAGGTGTGATCAGCCTCGAGACGCCTCAGCGGAAATGGGCCTCATCTCGCCTGGAGGGGAGAACCTCCTGGATTTTCTCGAGTTGCGGCAGGTTTTCTCGAGTTACGACGGGGACCACAGGGACCCGCTCTGGTGGCCTCAGGAAAGGCCAGACCCCATGCGAGTTGCTAGGGGACCTCTCGGGATTCCTCTCCCGTCCATGCCGGGGCCTCAGTCCTTGTGTGGAGTCGGGGCCGGAACCTGAGGATTCCTCTCCAGTGTTGCCATGGATCTTGGGGTGCTTCTGAGTCTCCCCAGGGGAGTCAGGCCTCGTCTCGAGTGGGGGCATGCACGTGCGCTTTCCTCCCGAGCTGCAGCAGTAGTGTCACGCTTCCTGTCACGTGGATCAAGGGATCTGTGGCTTTCCCTCGAGGCTGTCCCTCGAGGCTTTCCCACGAGGCTTTCCCACAGGGCTGTGCCACGTGTCACCTTGGTGTGAGTCGATCCTCGGCGTGAAAGACGAGCCGGTGAAGGGAAAAGAGGTTCCTCTGGAATGGACTGAGACATCTGGGGGACTCTTGGAATGGTGGCACGACCCTGGAGTTCCTCTCGCCGTTCCTGTTGAGAGGGCCTCCTCTTGAGATGCGACGGGAACGCCGGGAACTCTTTCCCGACGAAGCACGGAAAGGATCCCTCATCTCGAGCTACGAGGCGGAAACCGGGCTCCTCTGGATGTGGGCGGGACCCTCGTGATTCCTCTCGAGTGGAGACGGGTATGTCGGGGAACTTCTTGATTTGCACCAAGGGTGTGAAGGACCCTTTCGAAGTTCCAGAGGGGAGGTGTGATCAGCCTCGAGACGCCTCAGCGGAAATGGGCCTCATCTCGCCTGGAGGGGAGAACCTCCTGGATTTTCTCGAGTTGCGGCAGGTTTTCTCGAGTTACGACGGGGACCACAGGGACCCGCTCTGGTGGCCTCAGGAAAGGCCAGACCCCATGCGAGTTGCTAGGGGACCTCTCGGGATACCTCTCCCGTCCATGCCGGGGCCTCAGTCCTTGTGTGGAGTCGGGGCCGGAACCTGAGGATTCCTCTCCTGTGTTGCCATGGATCTTGGGGTGCTTCTGAGTCTCCCCAGGGGAGTCAGGCCTCGTCTCGAGTGGGGGCATGCACGTGCGCTTTCCTCCCGAGCTGCAGCAGTAGTGTCACGCTTCCTGTCACGTGGATCAAGGGATCTGTGTCTTTCCCTCGAGGCTGTCCCTCGAGGCTTTCCCACGAGGCTTTCCCACAGGGCTGTGCCACGTGCCACCTTGGTGTGAGTCGATCCTCGGCGTGAAAGACGAGCCGGTGAAGGGAAAAGAGGTTCCTCTGGAATGGACTGAGACATCTGGGGGACTCTTGGAATGGTGGCACGACCCTGGAGTTCCTCTGGCCGTTCCTGTTGAGAGGGCCTCCTCTTGAGATGCGACGGGAACGCCGGGAACTCTTTCCCGACGAAGCAGGGAAAGGATCCCTCATCTCGAGCTACGAGGCGGAAACGGGGCTCCTCTGGATGTGGGCGGGACCCTCGTGATTCCTCTCGAGTGGAGACGGGTATGTCGGGGAACTTCTTGATTTGCACCAAGGGTGTGAAGGACCCTTTCGAAGTTCCAGAGGGGAGGTGTGATCAGCCTCGAGACGCCTCAGCGGAAATGGGCCTCATCTCGCCTGGAGGGGAGAACCTCCTGGATTTTCTCGAGTTGCGGCAGGTCTTCTCGAGTTACGACGGGGACCTCAGGGACCCGCTCTGGTGGCCTCAGGAAAGGCCAGTCCCCATGCGAGTTGCTAGGGGACCTCTCGGGATTCCTCTCCCGTCCATGCCGGGGCCTCAGTCCTTGTGTGGAGTTGGGGCCGGAACCTGAGGATTCCTCTCCAGTGTTGCCATGGATCTTGGGGTGCTTCTGAGTCTCCCCAGGGGAGTCAGGCCTTGTCTCGAGTGGGGGCATGCACGTGCGCTTTCCTCCCGAGCTGCAACAGTAGTGTCACGCTTCCTGTCACGTGGATCAAGGGATCTGTGGCTTTCCCTCGAGGCTGTCCCTCGAGGCTTTCCCACGAGGCTTTCCCAAAGGGCTGTGCCACGTGCCACCTTGGTGTGAGTCGATCCTCGGCGTGAAAGACGAGCCGGTGAAGGGAAAAGAGGTTCCTCTGGAATGGACTGAGACATCTGGGGGACTCTTGGAATGGTGGCACGACCCTGGAGTTCCTCTCGCCGTTCCTGTAGAGAGGGCCTCCTCTTGAGATGCGACGGGAACGCCGGGAACTCTTTCCCGACGAAGCAGGGAAAGGATCCCTCATCTCGAGCTACGAGGCGGAAACGGGGCTCCTCTGGATGTGGGCGGGACCATCGTGATTCCTCTCGAGTGGAGACGGCTATGTCGGGGAACTTCTTGATTTGCACCAAGGGTGTGAAGGAGCCTTTCGAAGTTCCAGAGGTGAGGTGTGATCAGCCTCGAGACGCCTCAGCGGAAATGGGCCTCATCTCCACTGGAGGGGAGAACCTCCTGGATTTTCTCGAGTTGCGGCAGGTCTTCTCGAGTTACGACGGGGACCTCAGGGACCCGCTCTGGTGGCCTCAGGAAAGGCCAGTCCCCATGCGAGTTGCTAGGGGACCTCTCGGGATTCCTCTCCCGTCCATGCCGGGGCCTCAGTCCTTGTGTGGAGTCGGGGCCGGAACCTGAGGATTCCTCTCCAGTGTTGCCATGGATCTTGGGGTGCTTCTGAGTCTCCCCAGGGGAGTCAGGCCTCGTCTCGAGTGGGGGCATGCACGTGCGCTTTCCTCCCGAGCTTCAGCAGTAGTGTCACGCTTCCTGTCACGTGGATCAAGGGATCTGTGGCTTTCCCTCGAGGCTGTCCCTCGAGGCTTTCCCTCGAGGCTTTCCCACGAGGCTTTCCCACAGGGCTGTGCCACGTGCCACCTTGGTGTGAGTCGATCCTCGGCGTGAAAGACGAGCCGGTGAAGGGAAAAGAGGTTCCTCTGGAATGGACTGAGACATCTGGGGGACTCTTGGAATGGTGGCACGACCCTGGAGTTCCTCTCGCCGTTCTTGTAGAGAGGGCCTCCTCTTGAAATGCGACGGGAAGGCCGGGAACTCTTTCCCGACGAAGCAGGGAAAGGATCCCTCATCTCGAGCTACGAGGCGGAAACGGGGCTCCTCTGGATGTGGGCGGGACCCTCGTGATTCCTCTCGAGTGGAGACGGGTATGTCGGGGAACTTCTTGATTTGCACCAAGGGTGTGAAGGAGCCTTTCGAAGTTCCAGAGGTGAGGTGTGATCAGCCTCGAGACGCCTCAGCGGAAATGGGCCTCATCTCGCCTGGAGGGGAGAACCTCCTGGATTTTCTCGAGTTGCGGCAGGTCTTCTCGAGTTACGACGGGGACCTCAGGGACCCGCTCTGGTGGCCTCAGGAAAGGCCAGTCCCCATGCGAGTTGCTAGGGGACCTCTCGGGATTCCTCTCCCGTCCATGCCGGGGCCTCAGTCCTTGTGTGGAGTCGGGGCCGGAACCTGAGGATTCCTCTCCAGTGTTGCCATGGATCTTGGGGTGCTTCTGAGTCTCCCCAGGGGAGTCAGGCCTCGTCTCGAGTGGGGGCATGCACTTGCGCTTTCCTCCCGAGCTGCAGCAGTAGTGTCACGCTTCCTGTCACGTGGATCAAGGGATCTGTGGCTTTCCCTCGAGGCTGTCCCTCGAGGCTTTCCCACGAGGCTTTCCCACAGGGCTGTGCCACGTGCCACCTTGGTGTGAGTCTATCCTCGGCGTGAAAGACGAGCCGGTGAAGGGAAAAGAGGTTCCTCTGGAATGGACTGAGACATCTGGGGGACTCTTGGAATGGTGGCACGACCCTGGAGTTCCTCTCGCCGGTCCTGTTGAGAGGGCCTCCTCTTGAGATGCGACGGGAAGGCCGAGAACTCTTTCCCGACGAAGCAGGGAAAGGATAACTCATCTCGAGCTACGAGGCGGAAACGGGGCTCCTCTGGATGTGGGCGGGACCCTCGTGATTCCTCTCGAGTGGAGACGGCTAGGTCGGGGAACTTCTTGATTTGCACCAAGGGTGTGAAGGACCCTTTCGAAGTTCCAGAGGTGAGGTGTGATCAGCCTCGAGACGCCTCAGCGGAAATGGGCCTCATCTCGCCTGGAGGGGAGAACCTCCTGGATTTTCTCGAGTTGCGGCAGGTCTTCTCGAGTTACGACGGGGACCTCAGGGACCCGCTCTGGTGGCCTCAGGAAAGGCCAGTCCCCATGCGAGTTGCTAGGGGACCTCTCGGGATTCCTCTCCCGTCCATGCCGGGGCCTCAGTCCTTGTGTGGAGTCGGGGCCGGAACCTGAGGATTCCTCTCCAGTGTTGCCATGGATCTTGGGGTGCTTCTGAGTCTCCCCAGGGGAGTCAGGCCTCGTCTCGAGTGGGGGCATGCACGTGCGCTTTCCTCCCGAGCTGCAGCAGTAGTGTCACGCTTCCTGTCACGTGGATCAAGGGATCTGTGGCTTTCCCTCGAGGCTGTCCCTCGAGGCTTTCCCACGAGGCTTTCCCACAGGGCTGTGCCACGTGCCACCTTGGTGTGAGTCTATCCTCGGCGTGAAAGACGAGCCGGTGAAGGGAAAAGAGGTTCCTCTGGAATGGACTGAGACATCTGGGGGACTCTTGGAATGGTGGCACGACCCTGGAGTTCCTCTCGCCGGTCCTGTTGAGAGGGCCTCCTCTTGAGATGCGACGGGAAGGCCGAGAACTCTTTCCCGACGAAGCAGGGAAAGGATAACTCATCTCGAGCTACGAGGCGGAAACGGGGCTCCTCTGGATGTGGGCGGGACCCTCGTGATTCCTCTCGAGTGGAGACGGCTAGGTCGGGGAACTTCTTGATTTGCACCAAGGGTGTGAAGGAGCCTTTCGAAGTTCCAGAGGTGAGGTGTGATCAGCCTCGAGACGCCTCAGCGGAAATGGGCCTCATCTCGCCTGGAGGGGAGAACCTCCTGGATTTTCTCGAGTTGCGGCAGGTCTTCTCGAGTTACGACGGGGACCTCAGGGACCCGCTCTGGTGGCCTCAGGAAAGGCCAGTCCCCATGCGAGTTGCTAGGGGACCTCTCGGGATTCCTCTCCCGTCCATGCCGGGGCCTCAGTCCTTGTGTGGAGTCGGGGCCGGAACCTGAGGATTCCTCTCCAGTGTTGCCATGGATCTTGGGGTGCTTCTGAGTCTCCCCAGGGGAGTCAGGCCTCGTCTCGAGTGGGGGCATGCACGTGCGCTTTCCTCCCGAGCTGCAGCAGTAGTGTCACGCTTCCTGTCACGTGGATCAAGGGATCTGTGGCTTTCCCTCGAGGCTGTCCCTCGAGGCTTTCCCACGAGGCTTTCCCACAGGGCTGTGCCACGTGCCACCTTGGTGTGAGTCGAACCTCGGCGTGAAAGACGAGCCGGTGAAGGGAAAAGAGGTTCCTCTGGAATGGACTGAGACATCTGTGGGACTCTTGGAATGGTGGCACGACCCTGGAGTTCCTCTCGCCGTTCCTGTAGAGAGGGCCTCCTCTTGAGATGCGACGGGAACGCCGGGAACTCTTTCCCGACGAAGCAGGGAAAGGATCCCTCATCTCGAGCTACGAGGCGGAAACGGGGCTCCTCTGGATGTGGGCGGGACCCTCGTGATTCCTCTCGAGTGGAGACGGCTAGGTCGGGGAACTTCTTGATTTGCACCAAGGGTGTGAAGGAGCCTTTCGAAGTTCCAGAGGTGAGGTGTGATCAGCCTCGAGACGCCTCAGCGGAAATGGGCCTCATCTCGCCTGGAGGGGAGAACCTCCTGGATTTTTTCGAGTTGCGGCAGGTCTTCTCGAGTTACGACGGGGACCTCAGGGACCCGCTCTGGTGGCCTCAGGAAAGGCCAGTCCCCATGCGAGTTGCTAGGGGACCTCTCGGGATTCCTCTCCCGTCCATGCCGGGGCCTCAGTCCTTGTGTGGAGTCGGGGCCGGAACCTGAGGATTCCTCTCCAGTGTTGCCATGGATCTTGGGGTGCTTCTGAGTCTCCCCAGGGGAGTCAGGCCTCGTCTCGAGTGGGGGCATGCACGTGCGCTTTCCTCCCGAGCTGCAGCAGTAGTGTCACGCTTCCTGTCACGTGGATCAAGGGATCTGTGGCTTTCCCTCGAGGCTGTCCCTCGAGGCTTTCCCTCGAGGCTTTCCCACGAGGCTTTCCCACAGGGCTGTGCCACGTGCCACCTTGGTGTGAGTCGATCCTCGGCGTGAAAGACGAGCCGGTGAAGGGAAAAGAGGTTCCTCTGGAATGGACTGAGACATCTCGGGGACTCTTGGAATGGTGGCACGACCCTGGAGTTCCTCTCGCCGTTCCTGTAGAGAGGGCCTCCTCTTGAGATGCGACGGGAACGCCGGGAACTCTTTCCCGACGAAGCAGGGAAAGGATCCCTCATCTCGAGCTGGGAGGCGGAAACGGGGCTCCTCTGGATGTGGGCGGGACCCTCGTGATTCCTCTCGAGTGGAGACGGCTAGGTCGGGGAACTTCTTGATTTGCACCAAGGGTGTGAAGGAGCCTTTCGAAGTTCCAGAGGTGAGGTGTGATCAGCCTCGAGACGCCTCAGCGGAAATGGGCCTCATCTCGCCTGGAGGGGAGAACCTCCTGGATTTTCTCGAGTTGCGGCAGGTCTTCTCGAGTTACGACGGGGACCTCAGGGACCCGCTCTGGTGGCCTCAGGAAAGGCCAGTCCCCATGCGAGTTGCTAGGGACCTCTCGGGATTCCTCTCCCGTCCATGCCGGGGCCTCAGTCCTTGTGTGGAGTCGGGGCCGGAACCTGAGGATTCCTCTCCAGTGTTGCCATGGATCTTGGGGTGCTTCTGAGTCTCCCCAGGGGAGTCGGGCCTCGTCCCGAGTGGTGGCATGCACGTGCGCTTTCCTCCCGAGCTGCAGCAGCAGTGTCACGCTTCCTTACACGTGGATCAAGGGATCTGTGGCTTTCCCTCGAGGCTGTCCCTCGAGGCTTTCCCACGAGGCTTTCCCACAGGGCTGTGCCACGTGCCACCTTGGTGTGAGTCGATCCTCGGCGTGAAAGTCGAGCCGGTGAAGGGAAAAGAGGTTCCTCTGGATTGGACTGAGACATCTGGGGGACTCTTGGAATGGTGGCACGACCCTGGAGTTCCTCTCGCCGTTCCTGTTGAGAGGGCCTCCTCTTGAGATGCGACGGGAACGCCGGGAACTCTTTCCCGACGAAGCAGGGAAAGGATCCCTCATCTCGAGCTACGAGGCGGAAACGGGGCTCCTCTGGATGTGGGCGGGACCCTCGTGATTCCTCTCGAGTGGAGACGGGTATGTCGGGGAACTTCTTGATTTGCACCAAGGGTGTGAAGGACCCCTTCGAAGTTCCATAGGTGAGGTGTGATCAGCCTGGAGACGCCTCAGCGGAAATGGGCCTCATCTCGCCTGGAGGGGAGAACCTCCTGGATTTTCTCGAGTTGCGGCAGGTCTTCTCGAGTTACGACGGGTACCTCACGGACCCGCTCTGGTGGCCTCAGGAAAGGCCAGTCCCCATGCGAGTTGCTAGGGGACCACTCGGGATTCCTCTCCCGTCCATGCCGGGGCCTCAGTCCTTGTGTGGAGTCGGGGCCGGAACCTGAGGATTCCTCTCCAGTGTTGCCATGGATCTTGGGGTGCTTCTGAGTCTCCCCAGGGGAGTCAGGCCTCGTCTCGAGTGGGGGTATGCACGTGCGCTTTCCTCCCGAGCTGCAGCAGTAGTGTCACACTTCCTGTCACGTGGATCAATGGATCTGTGGCTTTCCCTCGAGGCTGTCCCTCGAGGCTTTCCCACGAGGCTTTCCCACAGGGCTGTGCCACGTGCCACCTTGGTGGGAGTCGATCCTCGGCGTGAAAGACGAGCCAGTGAAGGGAAAAGAGGTTCCTCTGGAATGGACTGAGACATCTGGGGGACTCTTGGAATGGTGGCACGACCCTGGAGTTCCTCTCGCCGTTCCTGTTGAGAGGGCCTCCTCTTGAGATGCGACGGGAACGCCGGGAACTCTTTCCCGACGAAGCAGGGAAAGGATCCCTCATCTCGAGCTACGAGGCGGACCCGGGGCTCCTCTGGATGTGGGCGGGACCCTCGTGATTCCTCTCGAGTGGAGACGGGTATGTCGGGGAACTTCTTGATTTGCACCAAGGGTGTGAAGGACCCTTTCGAAGTTCCAAAGGGGAGGTGTGATCAGCCTCGAGACGCCTCAGCGGAAATGGGCCTCATCTCGCCTGGAGGGGAGAACCTCCTGGATTTTCTCGAGTTGCGGCAGGTCTTCTCGAGTTACGACGGGGACCTCAGGGACCCGCTCTGGTGGCCTCAGGAAAGGCCAGTCCCCATGCGAGTTGCTAGGGGACCTCTCGGGATTCCTCTCCCGTCCATGCCGGGGCCTCAGTCCTTGTGTGGAGTCGGGGCCGGAACCTGAGGATTCCTCTCCAGAGTTGCCATGGATCTTGGGGTGCTTCTGAGTCTCCCCAGGGGAGTCAGGCCTCGTCTCGAGTGGGGGCATGCACGTGCGCTTTCCTCCCGAGCTGCAGCAGTACTGTCACGCTTCCTGTCACGTGGATCAAGGGATCTGTGGCTTTCCCTCGAGGCTGTCCCTCGAGGCTTTCCCCCGAGGCTTTCCCACAGGGCTGTGGCACGTGCCACCTTGGTGTGAGTCGATCCTCGGCGTGAAAGACGAGCCGGTGAAGGGAAAAGAGGTTCCTCTGGAATGGACTGAGACATCTGGGGGACTCTTGGAATGGTGGCACGACCCTGGAGTTCCTCTCGCCGTTCCTGTTGAGAGGGCCTCCTCTTGAGATGCGACGGGAACGCCGGGAACTCTTTCCCGACGAAGCAGGGAAAGGATCCCTCATCTCGAGCTACGAGGCGGAAACGGGGCTCCTCTGGATGTGGGCGGGACCCTCGTGATTCCTCTCGAGTGGAGACGGGTATGTCGGGGAACTTCTTGATTTGCACCAAGGGTGTGAAGGACCCTTTCGAAGTTCCAGAGGGGAGGTGTGATCAGCCTCGAGACGCCTCAGCGGAAATGGGCCTCATCTCGCCTGGAGGGGAGAACCTCCTGGATTTTCTCGAGTTGCGGCAGGTCTTCTCGAGTTACGACGGGGACCTCAGGGACCCGCTCTGGTGGCCTCAGGAAAGGCCAGTCCCCATGCGAGTTGCTAGGGGACCTCTCGGGATTCCTCTCCCGTCCATGCCGGGGCCTCAGTCCTTGTGTGGAGTCGGGGCCGGAACCTGAGGATTCCTCTCCAGTGTTGCCATGGATCTTGGGGTGCTTCTGAGTCTCCCCATGGGAGTCAGGCCTCGTCTCGAGTGGGGGCATGTACGTGCGCTTTCCTCCCGAGCTGCAGCAGTAGTGTCACGCTTCCTGTCACGTGGATCAAGGGATCTGTGGCTTTCCCTCGAGGCTGTCCCTCGAGGCTTTCCCACGAGGCTTTCCCACAGGGCTGTGCCACGTGCCACCTTGGTGTGAGTCGATCCTCGGCGTGAAAGACGAGCCGGTGAAGGGAAAAGAGGTTCCTCTGGAATGGACTGAGACATCTGGGGGACTCTTGGAATGGTGGCACGACCCTGGAGTTCCTCTCGCCGTTCCTGTTGAGAGGGCCTCCTCTTGAGATGCGACGGGAACGCCGGGAACTCTTTCCCGACGAAGCAGGGAAAGGATCCCTCATCTCGAGCTACGAGGCGGAAACGGGGCTCCTCTGGATGTGGGCGGGACCCTCGTGATTCCTCTCGAGTGGAGACGGGTATGTCGGGGAACTTCTTTATTTGCACCAAGGGTGTGAAGGAGCCTTTCGAAGTTCCAGAGGTGAGGTGTGATCCGCCTCGTGACACCTCAGCGGAAATGGGCCTCATCTCGCCTGGAGGGGAGAACCTCCTGGATTTTCTCGAGTTGCGGCAGTTCTTCTCGAGTTACGACGGGGACCTCAGGGACCCGCTCTGGTGGCCTCAGGAAAGGCCAGTCCCCATGCGAGTTGCTAGGGGACCTCTCGGGATTCCTCTCCCGTCCATGCCGGGGCCTCAGTCCTTGTGTGGAGTCGGGGCCGGAACCTGAGGATTCCTCTCCAGTGTTGCCATGGATCTTGGGGTGCTTCTGAGTCTCCCCAGGGGAGTCGGGCCTCGTCCCGAGTGGTGGCATGCACGTGCGCTTTCCTCCCGAGCTGCAGCAGCAGTGTCACGCTTCCTTACACGTGGATCAAGGGATCTGTGGCTTTCCCTCGAGGCTGTCCCTCGAGGCTTTCCCACGAGGCTTTCCCACAGGGCTGTGCCACGTGCCACCTTGGTGTGAGTCGATCCTCGGCGTGAAAGTCGAGCCGGTGAAGGGAAAAGAGGTTCCTCTGGATTGGACTGAGACATCTGGGGGACTCTTGGAATGGTGGCACGACCCTGGAGTTCCTCTCGCCGTTCCTGTTGAGAGGGCCTCCTCTTGAGATGCGACGGGAACGCCGGGAACTCTTTCCCGACGAAGCAGGGAAAGGATCCCTGATCTCGAGCTACGAGGCGGAAACGGGGCTCCTCTGGATGTGGGCGGGACCCTCGTGATTCCTCTCGAGTGGAGACGGGTATGTCGGGGAACTTCTTGATTTGCACCAAGGGTGTGAAGGACCCCTTCGAAGTTCCATAGGTGAGGTGTGATCAGCCTGGAGACGCCTCAGCGGAAATGGGCCTCATCTCGCCTGGAGGGGAGAACCTCCTGGATTTTCTCCAGTTGCGGCAGGTCTTCTCGAGTTACGACGGGTACCTCAGGGACCCGCTCTGGTGGCCTCAGGAAAGGCCAGTCCCCATGCGAGTTGCTAGGGGACCACTCGGGATTCCTCTCCCGTCCATGCCGGGGCCTCAGTCCTTGTGTGGAGTCGGGGCCGGAACCTGAGGATTCCTCTCCAGTGTTGCCATGGATCTTGGGGTGCTTCTGAGTCTCCCCAGGGGAGTCAGGCCTCGTCTCGAGTGGGGGCATGCACGTGCGCTTTCCTCCCGAGCTGCAGCAGTACTGTCACGCTTCCTGTCACGTGGATCAAGGGATCTGTGGCTTTCCCTCGAGGCTGTCCCTCGAGGCTTTCCCACGAGGCTTTCCCACAGGGCTGTGGCACGTGCCACCTTGGTGTGAGTCGATCCTCGGCGTGAAAGACGAGCCGGTGAAGGGAAAAGAGGTTCCTCTGGAATGGACTGAGACATCTGGGGGACTCTTGGAATGGTGGCACGACCCTGGAGTTCCTCTCGCCGTTCCTGTTGAGAGGGCCTCCTCTTGAGATGCGACGGGAACGCCGGGAACTCTTTCCCGACGAAGCAGGGAAAGGATCCCTCATCTCGAGCTACGAGGCGGAAACGGGGCTCCTCTGGATGTGGGCGGGACCCTCGTGATTCCTCTCGAGTGGAGACGGGTATGTCGGGGAACTTCTTGATTTGCACCAAGGGTGTGAAGGACCCTTTCGAAGTTCCAGAGGGGAGGTGTGATCAGCCTCGAGACGCCTCAGCGGAAATGGGCCTCATCTCGCCTGGAGGGGAGAACCTCCTGGATTTTCTCGAGTTGCGGCAGGTCTTCTCGAGTTACGACGGGGACCTCAGGGACCCGCTCTGGTGGCCTCAGGAAAGGCCAGTCCCCATGCGAGTTGCTAGGGGACCTCTCGGGATTCCTCTCCCGTCCATGCCGGGGCCTCAGTCCTTGTGTGGAGTCGGGGCCGGAACCTGAGGATTCCTCTCCAGTGTTGCCATGGATCTTGGGGTGCTTCTGAGTCTCCCCATGGGAGTCAGGCCTCGTCTCGAGTGGGGGCATGCACGTGCGCTTTCCTCCCGAGCTGCAGCAGTAGTGTCACGCTTTCTGTCACGTGGATCAAGGGATCTGTGGCTTTCCCTCGAGGCTGTCCCTCGAGGCTTTCCCACGAGGCTTTCCCACAGGGCTGTGCCACGTGCCACCTTGGTGTGAGTCGATCCTCGGCGTGAAAGACGAGCCGGTGAAGGGAAAAGAGGTTCCTCTGGAATGGACTGAGACATCTGGGGGACTCTTGGAATGGTGGCACGACCCTGGAGTTCCTCTCGCCGTTCCTGTTGAGAGGGCCTCCTCTTGAGATGCGACGGGAACGCCGGGAACTCTTTCCCGACGAAGCAGGGAAAGGATCCCTCATCTCGAGCTACGAGGCGGAAACGGGGCTCCTCTGGATGTGGGCGGGACTCTCGTGTTTCCTCTCGAGTGGAGACGGGTATGTCGGGGAACTTCTTGATTTGCACCAAGGGTGTGAAGGACCCTTTCGAAGTTCCAGAGGGGAGGTGTGATCAGCCTCGAGACGCCTCAGCGGAAATGGGCCTCATCTCGCCTGGAGGGGAGAACCTCCTGGATTTTCTCGAGTTGCGGCAGGTCTTCTCGAGTTACGACGGGGATCTCAGGGACCCGCTCTGGTGGCCTCAGGAAAGGCCAGTCCCCATGCGAGTTGCTAGGGGACCTCTCGGGATTCCTCTCCCGTCCATGCCGGGGCCTCAGTCCTTGTGTGGAGTCGGGGCCGGAACCTGAGGATTCCTCTCCAGTGTTGCCATGGATCTTGGGGTGCTTCTGAGTCTCCCCAGGGGAGTCGGGCCTCGTCTCGAGTGGGGGCATGTACGTGCGCTTTCCTCCCGAGCTGCAGCAGTAGTGTCACGCTTCCTGTCACGTGGATCAAGGGATCTGTGGCTTTCCCTCGAAGCTGTCCCTCGAGGCTTTCACACGAGGCTTTCCCACAGGGCTGTGGCACGTGCCACCTTGGTGTGAGTCGATCCTCGGCGTGAAAGACGAGCCGGTGAAGGGAAAAGAGGTTCCTCTGGAATGGACTGAGACATCTGGGGGACTCTTGGAATGGTGGCACGACCCTGGAGTTCCTCTCGCCGTTCCTGTTGAGAGGGCCTCCTCTTGAGATGCGACGGGAACGCCGGGAACTCTTTCCCGACGAAGCAGGGAAAGGATCCCTCATCTCGAGCTACGAGGCGGAAACGGGGCTCCTCTGGATGTGGGCGGGACCCTCGTGATTCCTCTCGAGTGGAGACGGGTATGTCGGGGAACTTCTTGATTTGCACCAAGGGTGTGAAGGACCCTTTCGAAGTTCCAGAGGGGAGGTGTGATCAGCCTCGAGACGCCTCAGCGGAAATGGGCCTCATCTCGCCTGGAGGGGAGAACCTCCTGGATTTTCTCGAGTTGCGGCAGGTCTTCTCGAGTTACGACGGGGATCTCAGGGACCCGCTCTGGTGGCCTCAGGAAAGGCCAGTCCCCATGCGAGTTGCTAGGGGACCTCTCGGGATTCCTCTCCCGTCCATGCCGGGGCCTCAGTCCTTGTGTGGAGTCGGGGCCGGAACCTGAGGATTCCTCTCCAGTGTTGCCATGGATCTTGGGGTGCTTCTGAGTCTCCCCAGGGGAGTCGGGCCTCGTCTCGAGTGGGGGCATGCACCTGCGCTTTCCTCCCGAGCTGCAGCAGCAGTGTCACGCTTCCTTTCACGTGGATCAAGGGATCTGTGGCTTTCCCTCGAGGCTGTCCCTCGAGGCTTTCCCACGAGGCTTTCCCACAGGGCTGTGCCACGTGCCACCTTGGTGTGAGTCGATCCTCGGCGTGAAAGTCGAGCCGGTGAAGGGAAAAGAGGTTCCTCTGGATTGGACTGAGACATCTGGGGGACTCTTGGAATGGTGGCACGACCCTGGAGTTCCTCTCGCCGTTCCTGTTGAGAGGGCCTCCTCTTGAGATGCGACGGGAACGCCGGGAACTCTTTCCCGAAGAAGCAGGGAAAGGATCCCTGATCTCGAGCTACGAGGCGGAAACGGGGCTCCTCTGGATGTGGGCGGGACCCTCGTGATTCCTCCCGAGTGGAGACGGGTATGTCGGGGAACTTCTTGATTTGCACCAAGGGTGTGAAGGACCCTTTCGAAGTTCCATAGGTGAGGTGTGATCAGCCTGGAGACGCCTCAGCGGAAATGGGCCTCATCTCGCCTGGAGGGGAGAACCTCCTGGATTTTCTCGAGTTGCGGCAGGTCTTCTCGAGTTACGACGGGTACCTCACGGACCCGCTCTGGTGGCCTCAGGAAAGGCCAGTCCCCATGCGAGTTGCTAGGGGACCACTCGGGATTCCTCTCCCGTCCATGCCGGGGCCTCAGTCCTTGTGTGGAGTCGGGGCCGGAACCTGAGGATTCCTCTCCAGTGTTGCCATGGATCTTGGGGTGCTTCTGAGTCTCCCCAGGGGAGTCAGGCCTCGTCTCGAGTGGGGGTATGCACGTGCGCTTTCCTCCCGAGCTGCAGCAGTAGTGTCACACTTCCTGTCACGTGGATCAAGGGATCTGTGGCTTTCCCTCGAGGCTGTCCCTCGAGGCTTTCCCACGAGGCTTTCCCACAGGGCTGTGCCACGTGCCACCTTGGTGGGAGTCGATCCTCGGCGTGAAAGACGAGCCGGTGAAGGGAAAAGAGGTTCCTCTGGAATGGACTGAGACATCTGCGGGACTCTTGGAAAGGTGGCACGACACTGGAGTTCCTCTCGCCCTCCTGTTGAGAGGGCCTCCTCTTGAGATGCGACGGGAACGCCGGGAACTCTTTCCCGACGAAGCAGGGACAGGATCCCTCATCTCGAGCTACGAGGCGGACCCGGGGCTCCTCTGGATGTGGGCGGGACCCTCGTGATTCCTCTCGAGTGGAGACGGGTATGTCGGGGAACTTCTTTATTTGCACCAAGGGTGTGAAGGAGCCTTTTGAAGTTCCAGAGGTGAGGTGTGATCCGCCTCGTGACACCTCAGCGGAAATGGGCCTCATCTCGCCTGGAGGGGAGAACCTCCTGGATTTTCTCGAGTTGCGGCAGTTCTTCTCGAGTTACGACGGGGACCTCAGGGACCCGCTCTGGTGGCCTCAGGAAAGGCCAGTCCCCATGCGAGTTGCTAGGGGACCTCTCGGGATTCCTCTCCCGTCCATGCCGGGGCCTCAGTCCTTGTGTGGAGTCGGGGCCGGAACCTGAGGATTCCTCTCCAGTGTTGCCATGGATCTTGGGGTGCTTCTGAGTCTCCCCATGGGAGTCAGGCCTCGTATCGAGTGGGGGCATGCACGTGCGCTTTCCTCCCGAGCTGCAGCAGTAGTGTCACGCTTCCTGTCACGTGGATCAAGGGATCTGTGGCTTTCCCTCGAGGCTGTCCCTCGAGGCTTTCCCACGAGGCTTTCCCACAGGGCTGTGCCACGTGCCACCTTGGTGTGAGTCGATCCTCGGCGTGAAAGACGAGCCGGTGAAGGGAAAAGAGGTTCCTCTGGAATGGACTGAGACATCTGGGGGACTCTTGGAATGGTGGCACGACCCTGGAGTTCCTCTCGCCGTTCCTGTTGAGAGGGCCTCCTCTTGAGATGCGACGGGAACGCCGGGAACTCTTTCCCGACGAAGCAGGGAAAGGATCCCTCATCTCGAGCTACGAGGCGGAAACGGGGCTCCTCTGGATGTGGGCGGGACTCTCGTGTTTCCTCTCGAGTGGAGACGGGTATGTCGGGGAACTTCTTGATTTGCACCAAGGGTGTGAAGGACCCTTTCGAAGTTCCAGAGGGGAGGTGTGATCAGCCTCGAGACGCCTCAGCGGAAATGGGCCTCATCTCGCCTGGAGGGGAGAACCTCCTGGATTTTCTCGAGTTGCGGCAGGTCTTCTCGAGTTACGACGGGGATCTCAGGGACCCGCTCTGGTGGCCTCAGGAAAGGCCAGTCCCCATGCGAGTTGCTAGGGGACCTCTCGGGATTCCTCTCCCGTCCATGCCGGGGCCTCAGTCCTTGTGTGGAGTCGGGGCCGGAACCTGAGGATTCCTCTCCAGTGTTGCCATGGATCTTGGGGTGCTTCTGAGTCTCCCCAGGGGAGTCGGGCCTCGTCTCGAGTGGGGGCATGTACGTGCGCTTTCCTCCCGAGCTGCAGCAGTAGTGTCACGCTTCCTGTCACGTGGATCAAGGGATCTGTGGCTTTCCCTCGAAGCTGTCCCTCGAGGCTTTCACACGAGGCTTTCCCACAGGGCTGTGGCACGTGCCACCTTGGTGTGAGTCGATCCTCGGCGTGAAAGACGAGCCGGTGAAGGGAAAAGAGGTTCCTCTGGAATGGACTGAGACATCTGGGGGACTCTTGGAATGGTGGCACGACCCTGGAGTTCCTCTCGCCGTTCCTGTTGAGAGGGCCTCCTCTTGAGATGCGACGGGAACGCCGGGAACTCTTTCCCGACGAAGCAGGGAAAGGATCCCTCATCTCGAGCTACGAGGCGGAAACGGGGCTCCTCTGGATGTGGGCGGGACCCTCGTGATTCCTCTCGAGTGGAGACGGGTATGTCGGGGAACTTCTTGATTTGCACCAAGGGTGTGAAGGACCCTTTCGAAGTTCCAGAGGGGAGGTGTGATCAGCTTCGAGACGCCTCAGCGGAAATGGGCCTCATCTCGCCTGGAGGGGAGAACCTCCTGGATTTTCTCGAGTTGCGGCAGGTCTTCTCGAGTTACGACGGGGATCTCAGGGACCCGCTCTGGTGGCCTCAGGAAAGGCCAGTCCCCATGCGAGTTGCTAGGGGACCTCTCGGGATTCCTCTCCCGTCCATGCCGGGGCCTCAGTCCTTGTGTGGAGTCGGGGCCGGAACCTGAGGATTCCTCTCCAGTGTTGCCATGGATCTTGGGGTGCTTCTGAGTCTCCCCAGGGGAGTCGGGCCTCGTCTCGAGTGGGGGCATGCACCTGCGCTTTCCTCCCGAGCTGCAGCAGCAGTGTCACGCTTCCTTTCACGTGGATCAAGGGATCTGTGGCTTTCCCTCGAGGCTGTCCCTCGAGGCTTTCCCACGAGGCTTTCCCACAGGGCTGTGCCACGTGCCACCTTGGTGTGAGTCGATCCTCGGCGTGAAAGTCGAGCCGGTGAAGGGAAAAGAGGTTCCTCTGGATTGGACTGAGACATCTGGGGGACTCTTGGAATGGTGGCACGACCCTGGAGTTCCTCTCGCCGTTCCTGTTGAGAGGGCCTCCTCTTGAGATGCGACGGGAACGCCGGGAACTCTTTCCCGACGAAGCAGGGAAAGGATCCCTGATCTCGAGCTACGAGGCGGAAAAGGGGCTCCTCTGGATGTGGGCGGGACCCTCGTGATTCCTCCCGAGTGGAGACGGGTATGTCGGGGAACTTCTTGATTTGCACCAAGGGTGTGAAGGACCCTTTCGAAGTTCCATAGGTGAGGTGTGATCAGCCTGGAGACGCCTCAGCGGAAATGGGCCTCATCTCGCCTGGAGGGGAGAACCTCCTGGATTTTCTCGAGTTGCGGCAGGTCTTCTCGAGTTACGACGGGGACCTCAGGGACCCGCTCTGGTGGCCTCAGGAAAGGCCAGTCCCCATGCGAGTTGCTAGGGGACCTCTCGGGATTCCTCTCCCGTCCATGCCGGGGCCTCAGTCCTTGTGTGGAGTCGGGGCCGGAACCTGAGGATTCCTCTCCAGTGTTGCCATGGATCTTGGGGTGCTTCTGAGTCTCCCCAGGGGAGTCGGGCCTCGTCTCGAGTGGTGGCATGCACGTGCGCTTTCCTCCCGAGCTGCAGCAGCAGTGTCACGCTTCCTTTCACGTGGATCAAGGGATCTGTGGCTTTCCCTCGAGGCTGTCCCTCGAGACTTTCCCACGAGGCTTTCCCACAGGGCTGTGCCACGTGCCACCTTGGTGTGAGTCGATCCTCGGCGTGAAAGACGAGCCGGTGAAGGGAAAAGAGGTTCCTCTGGAATGGACTGAGACATCTGGGGGACTCTTGGAATGGTGGCACGACCCTGGAGTTCCTCTCGCCGTTCCTGTTGAGAGGGCCTCCTCTTGAGATGCGACGGGAACGCCGGGAACTCTTTCCCGACGAAGCAGGGAAAGGATCCCTCATCTCGATCTACGAGGCGGAAACGGGGCTCCTCTGGATGTGGGCGGGACCCTCGTGATTCCTCTCGAGTGGAGACGGGTATGTCGGGGAACTTCTTGATTTGCACCAAGGGTGTGAAGGACCCTTTCGAGGTTCCAGAGGGGAGGTGTGATCACCCTCGAGACGCCTCAGCGGAAATGGGCCTCATCTCGCCTGGAGGGGAGAACCTCCTGGATTTTCTCGAGTTGCGGCAGGTCTTCTCGAGTTACGACGGGGACCTCAGGGACCCGCTCTGGTGGCCTCAGGAAAGGCCAGTCCCCATGCGAGTTGCTAGGGGACCTCTCGGGATTCCTCTCCCGTCCATGCCGGGGCCTCAGTCCTTGTGTGGAGTCGGGGCCGGAACCTGAGGATTCCTCTCCAGTGTTGCCATGGATCTTGGGGTGCTTCTGAGTCTCCCCAGGGGAGTCGGGCCTCGTCTCGAGTGGGGGCATGCACCTGCGCTTTCCTCCCGAGCTGCAGCTGCAGTGTCACGCTTCCTTTCACGTGGATCAAGGGATCTGTGGCTTTCCCTCGAGGCTGTCCCTCGAGGCTTTCCCACGAGGCTTTCCCACAGGGCTGTGCCACGTGCCACCTTGATGTGAGTCGATCCTCGGCGTGAAAGACGAGCCGGTGAAGGGAAAAGAGGTTCCTCTGGAATGGACTGAGACATCTGGGGGACTCTTGGAATGGTGGCACGACCCTGGAGTTCCTCTCACCGTTCCTGTTGAGAGGGCCTCCTCTTGAGATGCGACGGGAACGCCGGGAACTCTTTCCCGACGAAGCAGGGAAAGGATCCCTCATCTCGAGCTACGAGGCGGAAACGGGGCTCCTCTGGATGTGGGCGGGACCCTCGTGATTCCTCTCGAGTGGAGACGGGTATGTCGGGGAACTTCTTGATTTGCACCAAGGGTGTGAAGGACCCTTTCGAAGTTCCAGAGGGGAGGTGTGATCAGCCTCGAGACGCCTCAGCGGAAATGGGCCTCATCTCGCCTGGAGGGGAGAACCTCCTGGATTTTCTCGAGTTGCGGCAGGTCTTCTCGAGTTACGACGGGGACCTCAGGGACCCGCTCTGGTGGCCTCAGGAAAGGCCAGTCCCCATGCGAGTTGCTAGGGGACCTCTCGGGATTCCTCTCCCGTCCATGCCGGGGCCTCAGTCCTTGTGTGGAGTCGGGGCCGGAACCTGAGGATTCCTCTCCAGTGTTGCCATGGATCTTGGGGTGCTTCTGAGTCTCCCCAGGGGAGTCAGGCCTCGTCTCGAGTGGGGGCATGCACGTGCGCTTTCCTCCCGAGCTGCAGCAGTAGTGTCACGCTTCCTGTCACGTGGATCAAGGGATCTGTGGCTTTCCCTCGAGGCTGTCCCTCGAGGCTTTCCCACGAGGCTTTCCCACAGGGCTGTGCCACGTGCCACCTTGGTGTGAGTCGATCCTCGGCGTGAAAGACGAGCCGGTGAAGGGAAAAGAGGTTCCTCTGGAATGGACTGAGACATCTGGGGGACTCTTGGAATGGTGGCACGACCCTGGAGTTCCTCTCGCCGTTCCTGTTGAGAGGGCCTCCTCTTGAGATGCGACGGGAACGCCGGGAACTCTTTCCCGACGAAGCAGGGAAAGGATCCCTCATCTCGAGCTACGAGGCGGAAACGGGGCTCCTCTGGATGTGGGCGGGACCCTCGTGATTCCTCTCGAGTGGAGACGGGTATGTCGGGGAACTTCTTGATTTGCACCAAGGGTGTGAAGGACCCTTTCGAAGTTCCAGAGGGGAGGTGTGATCAGCCTCGAGACGCCTCAGCGGAAATGGGCCTCATCTCGCCTGGAGGGGAGAACCTCCTGGATTTTCTCGAGTTGCGGCAGGTCTTCTCGAGTTACGACGGGGACCTCAGGGACCCGCTCTGGTGGCCTCAGGAAAGGCCAGTCCCCATGCGAGTTGCTAGGGGACCTCTCGGGATTCCTCTCCCGTCCATGCCGGGGCCTCAGTCCTTGTGTGGAGTCGGGGCCGGAACCTGAGGATTCCTCTCCAGTGTTGCCATGGATCTTGGGGTGCTTCTGAGTCTCCCCATGGGAGTCAGGCCTCGTCTCGAGTGGGGGCATGCACGTGCGCTTTCCTCCCGAGCTGCAGCAGTAGTGTCACGCTTCCTGTCACGTGGATCAAGGGATCTGTGGCTTTCCCTCGAGGCTGTCCCTCGAGGCTTTCCCACGAGGCTTTCCCACAGGGCTGTGCCACGTGCCACCTTGGTGTGAGTCGATCCTCGGCGTGAAAGACGAGCCGGTGAAGGGAAAAGAGGTTCCTCTGGAATGGACTGAGACATCTGGGGGACTCTTGGAATGGTGGCACGACCCTGGAGTTCCTCTCGCCGTTCCTGTTGAGAGGGCCTCCTCTTGAGATGCGACGGGAAAGCCGGGAACTCTTTCCCGACGAAGCAGGGAAAGGATCCCTCATCTCGAGCTACGAGGCGGAAACGGGGCTCCTCTGGATGTGGGCGGGACTCTCGTGATTCCTCTCGAGTGGAGACGGGTATGTCGGGGAACTTCTTGATTTGCACCAAGGGTGTGAAGGACCCTTTCGAAGTTCCAGAGGGGAGGTGTGATCAGCATCGAGACGCCTCAGCGGAAATGGGCCTCATCTCGCCTGGAGGGGAGAACCTCCTGGATTTTCTCGAGTTGCGGCAGGTCTTCTCGAGTTACGACGGGGACCTCAGGGACCCGCTCTGGTGGCCTCAGGAAAGGCCAGTCCCCATGCGAGTTGCTAGGGGACCTCTCGGGATTCCTCTCCCGTCCATGCCGGGGCCTCAGTCCTTGTGTGGAGTCGGGGCCGGAACCTGAGGATTCCTCTCCAGTGTTGCCATGGATCTTGGGGTGCTTCTGAGTCTCCCCAGGGGAGTCAGGCCTCGTCTCGAGTGGGGGCATGCACGTGCGCTTTCCTCCCGAGCTGCAGCAGTAGTGTCACGCTTCCTGTCACGTGGATCAAGGGATCTGTGGCTTTCCCTCGAGGCTGTCCCTCGAGGCTTTCCCACGAGGCTTTCCCACAGGGCTGTGCCACGTGCCACCTTGGTGTGAGTCGATCCTCGGCGTGAAAGACGAGCCGGTGAAGGGAAAAGAGGTTCCTCTGGAATGGACTGAGACATCTGGGGGACTCTTGGAATGGTGGCACGACCCTGGAGTTCCTCTCGCCGTTCCTGTTGAGAGGGCCTCCTCTTGAGATGCGACGGGAACGCCGGGAACTCTTTCCCGACGAAGCAGGGAAAGGATCCCTCATCTCGAGCTACGAGGCGGAAACGGGGCTCCTCTGGATGTGGGCGGGACTCTGGTGTTTCCTCTCGAGTGGAGACGGGTATGTCGGGGAACTTCTTGATTTGCACCAAGGGTGTGAAGGACCCTTTCGAAGTTCCAGAGGGGAGGTGTGATCAGCCTCGAGACGCCTCAGCGGAAATGGGCCTCATCTCGCCTGGAGGGGAGAACCTCCTGGATTTTCTCGAGTTGCGGCAGGTCTTCTCGAGTTACGACGGGGACCTCAGGGACCCGCTCTGGTGGCCTCAGGAAAGGCCAGTCCCCATGCGAGTTGCTAGGGGACCTCTCGGGATTCCTCTCCCGTCCATGCCGGGGCCTCAGTCCTTGTGTGGAGTCGGGGCCGGAACCTGAGGATTCCTCTCCAGTGTTGCCATGGATCTTGGGGTGCTTCTGAGTCTCCCCAGGGGAGTCGGGCCTCGTCTCGAGTGGGGGCATGTACGTGCGCTTTCCTAGCGAGCTGCAGCAGTAGTGTCACGCTTCCTGTCACGTGGATCAAGGGATCTGTGGCTTTCCCTCGAAGCTGTCCCTCGAGGCTTTCACACGAGGCTTTCCCACAGGGCTGTGCCACGTGCCACCTTGGTGTGAGTCGATCCTCGGCGTGAAAGACGAGCCGGTGAAGGGAAAAGAGGTTCCTCTGGAATGGACTGAGACATCTGGGGGACTCTTGGAATGGTGGCACGACCCTGGAGTTCCTCTCGCCGTTCCTGTTGAGAGGGCCTCCTCTTGAGATGCGACGGGAACGCCGGGAACTCTTTCCCGACGAAGCAGGGAAAGGATCCCTCATCTCGAGCTACGAGGCGGAAACGGGGCTCCTCTGGATGTGGGCGGGACCCTCGTGATTCCTCTCGAGTGGAGACGGGTATGTCGGGGAACTTCTTGATTTGCACCAAGGGTGTGAAGGACCCTTTCGAAGTTCCAGAGGGGAGGTGTGATCAGCCTCGAGACGCCTCAGCGGAAATGGGCCTCATCTCGCCTGGAGGGGAGAACCTCCTGGATTTTCTCGAGTTGCGGCAGGTCTTCTCGAGTTACGACGGGGATCTCAGGGACCCGCTCTGGTGGCCTCAGGAAAGGCCAGTCCCCATGCGAGTTGCTAGGGGACCTCTCGGGATTCCTCTCCCGTCCATGCCGGGGCCTCAGTCCTTGTGTGGAGTCGGGGCCGGAACCTGAGGATTCCTCTCCAGTGTTGCCATGGATCTTGGGGTGCTTCTGAGTCTCCCCAGGGGAGTCGGGCCTCGTCTCGAGTGGGGGCATGCACCTGCGCTTTCCTCCCGAGCTGCAGCAGCAGTGTCACGCTTCCTTTCACGTGGATCAAGGGATCTGTGGCTTTCCCTCGAGGCTGTCCCTCGAGGCTTTCCCACGAGGCTTTCCCACAGGGCTGTGCCACGTGCCACCTTGGTGTGAGTCGATCCTCGGCGTGAAAGTCGAGCCGGTGAAGGGAAAAGAGGTTCCTCTGGATTGGACTGAGACATCTGGGGGACTCTTGGAATGGTGGCACGACCCTGGAGTTCCTCTCGCCGTTCCTGTTGAGAGGGCCTCCTCTTGAGATGCGACGGGAACGCCGGGAACTCTTTCCCGACGAAGCAGGGAAAGGATCCCTGATCTCGACCTACGAGGCGGAAACGGGGCTCCTCTGGATGTGGGCGGGACCCTCGTGATTCCTCTCGAGTGGAGACGGCTAGGTCGGGGAACTTCTTGATTTGCACCAAGGGTGTGAAGGACCCTTTCGAAGTTCCATAGGTGAGGTGTGATCAGCCTGGAGACGCCTCAGCGGAAATGGGCCTCATCTCGCCTGGAGGGGAGAACCTCCTGGATTTTCTCGAGTTGCGGCAGGTCTTCTCGAGTTACGACGGGTACCTCACGGACCCGCTCTGGTGGCCTCAGGAAAGGCCAGTCCCCATGCGAGTTGCTAGGGGACCACTCGGGATTCCTCTCCCGTCCATGCCGGGGCCTCAGTCCTTGTGTGGAGTCGGGGCCGGAACCTGAGGATTCCTCTCCAGTGTTGCCATGGATCTTGGGGTGCTTCTGAGTCTCCCCAGGGGAGTCAGGCCTCGTCTCGAGTGGGGGTATGCACGTGCACTTTCCTCCCGAGCTGCAGCAGTAGTGTCACACTTCCTGTCACGTGGATCAAGGGATCTGTGGCTTTCCCTCGAGGCTGTCCCTCGAGGCTTTCCCACGAGGCTTTCCCACAGGGCTGTGCCACGTGCCCCCTTGGTGGGAGTCGATCCTCGGCGTGAAAGACGAGCCGGTGAAGGGAAAAGAGGTTCCTCTGGAATGGACTGAGACATCTGCGGGACTCTTGGAAAGGTGGCACGACACTGGAGTTCCTCTCGCCCTCCTGTTGAGAGGGCCTCCTCTTGAGATGCGACGGGAACGCCGGGAACTCTTTCCCGACGTAGCAGGGACAGGATCCCTCATCTCGAGCTACGAGGCGGACCCGGGGCTCCTCTGGATGTGGGCGGGACCCTCGTGATTCCTCTCGAGTGGAGACGGGTATGTCGGGGAACTTCTTTATTTGCACCAAGGGTGTGAAGGAGCCTTTTGAAGTTCCAGAGGTGAGGTGTGATCCGCCTCGTGACACCTCAGCGGAAATGGGCCTCATCTCGCCTGGAGGGGAGAACCTCCTGGATTTTCTCGAGTTGCGGCAGTTCTTCTCGAGTTACGACGGGGACCTCAGGGACCCGCTCTGGTGGCCTCAGGAAAGGCCAGTCCCCATGCGAGTTGCTAGGGGACCTCTCGGGATTCCTCTCCCGTCCATGCCGGGGCCTCAGTCCTTGTGTGGAGTCGGGGCCGGAACCTGAGGATTCCTCTCCAGTGTTGCCATGGATCTTGGGGTGCTTCTGAGTCTCCCCAGGGGAGTCGGGCCTCGTCTCGAGTGGTGGCATGCACGTGCGCTTTCCTCCCGAGCTGCAGCAGCAGTGTCACGCTTCCTTTCACGTGGATCAAGGGATCTGTGGCTTTCCCTCGAGGCTGTCCCTCGAGGCTTTCCCACGAGGCTTTCCCACAGGGCTGTGCCACGTGCCACCTTGGTGTGAGTCGATCCTCGGCGTGAAAGACGAGCCGGTGAAGGGAAAAGAGGTTCCTCTGGAATGGACTGAGACATCTGGGGGACTCTTGGAATGGTGGCACGACCCTGGAGTTCCTCTCGCCGTTCCTGTTGAGAGGGCCTCCTCTTGAGATGCGACGGGAACGCCGGGAACTCTTTCCCGACGAAGCAGGGAAAGGATCCCTCATCTCGAGCTACGAGGCGGAAACGGGGCTCCTCTGGATGTGGGCGGGACCCTCGTGATTCCTCTCGAGTGGAGACGGGTATGTCGGGGAACTTCTTGATTTGCACCAAGGGTGTGAAGGACCCTTTCGAAGTTCCAGAGGGGAGGTGTGATCAGCCTCGAGACGCCTCAGCGGAAATGGGCCTCATCTCGCCTGGAGGGGAGAACCTCCTGGATTTTCTCGAGTTGCGGCAGGTCTTCTCGAGTTACGACGGGGACCTCAGGGACCCGCTCTGGTGGCCTCAGGAAAGGCCAGTCCCCATGCGAGTTGCTAGGGGACCTCTCGGGATTCCTCTCCCGTCCATGCCGGGGCCTCAGTCCTTGTGTGGAGTCGGGGCCGGAACCTGAGGATTCCTCTCCAGTGTTGCCATGGATCTTGGGGTGCTTCTGAGTCTCCCCAGGGGAGTCGGGCCTCGTCTCGAGTGGGGGCATGCACGTGCGCTTTCCTCCCGAGCTGCAGCAGCAGTGTCACGCTTCCTTTCACGTGGATCAAGGGATCTGTGGCTTTCCCTCGAGGCTGTCCCTCGAGGCTTTCCCACGAGGCTTTCCCACAGGGCTGTGCCACGTGCCACCTTGGTGTGAGTCGATCCTCGGCGTGAAAGACGAGCCGGTGAAGGGAAAAGAGGTTCCTCTGGAATGGACTGAGACATCTGGGGGACTCTTGGAATGGTGGCACGACCATGGAGTTCCTCTCGCCGTTCCTGTTGAGAGGGCCTCCTCTTGAGATGCAACGGGAACGCCGGGAACTCTTTCCCGACGAAGCAGGGAAAGGATCCCTCATCTCGATCTACGAGGCGGAAACGGGGCTCCTCTGGATGTGGGCGGGACCCTCGTGATTCCTCTCGAGTGGAGACGGGTATGTCGGGGAACTTCTTGATTTGCACCAAGGGTGTGAAGGACCCTTTCGAGGTTCCAGAGGGGAGGTGTGATCACCCTCGAGACGCCTCAGCGGAAATGGGCCTCATCTCGCCTGGAGGGGAGAACCTCCTGGATTTTCTCGAGTTGCGGCAGGTCTTCTCGAGTTACGACGGGGATCTCAGGGACCCGCTCTGGTGGCCTCAGGAAAGGCCAGTCCCCATGCGAGTTGCTAGGGGACCTCTCGGGATTCCTCTCCCGTCCATGCCGGGGCCTCAGTCCTTGTGTGGAGTCGGGGCCGGAACCTGAGGATTCCTCTCCAGTGTTGCCATGGATCTTGGGGTGCTTCTGAGTCTCCCCAGGGGAGTCAGGCCTCGTCTCGAGTGGGGGTATGCACGTGCACTTTCCTCCCGAGCTGCAGCAGTAGTGTCACACTTCCTGTCACGTGGATCAAGGGATCTGTGGCTTTCCCTCGAGGCTGTCCCTCGAGGCTTTCCCACGAGGCTTTCCCACAGGGCTGTGCCACGTGCCACCTTGGTGGGAGTCGATCCTCGGCGTGAAAGACGAGCCGGTGAAGGGAAAAGAGGTTCCTCTGGAATGGACTGAGACATCTGCGGGACTCTTGGAAAGGTGGCACGACACTGGAGTTCCTCTCGCCCTCCTGTTGAGAGGGCCTCCTCTTGAGATGCGACGGGAACGCCGGGAACTCTTTCCCGACGAAGCAGGGACAGGATCCCTCATCTCGAGCTACGAGGCGGACCCGGGGCTCCTCTGGATGTGGGCGGGACCCTCGTGATTCCTCTCGAGTGGAGACGGGTATGTCGGGGAACTTCTTTATTTGCACCAAGGGTGTGAAGGAGCCTTTTGAAGTTCCAGAGGTGAGGTGTGATCCGCCTCGTGACACCTCAGCGGAAATGGGCCTCATCTCGCCTGGAGGGGAGAACCTCCTGGATTTTCTCGAGTTGCGGCAGTTCTTCTCGAGTTACGACGGGGACCTCAGGGACCCGCTCTGGTGGCCTCAGGAAAGGCCAGTCCCCATGCGAGTTGCTAGGGGACCTCTCGGGATTCCTCTCCCGTCCATGCCGGGGCCTCAGTCCTTGTGTGGAGTCGGGGCCGGAACCTGAGGATTCCTCTCCAGTGTTGCCATGGATCTTGGGGTGCTTCTGAGTCTCCCCAGGGGAGTCGGGCCTCGTCTCGAGTGGTGGCATGCACGTGCGCTTTCCTCCCGAGCTGCAGCAGCAGTGTCACGCTTCCTTTCACGTGGATCAAGGGATCTGTGGCTTTCCCTCGAGGCTGTCCCTCGAGGCTTTCCCACGAGGCTTTCCCACAGGGCTGTGCCACGTGCCACCTTGGTGTGAGTCGATCCTCGGCGTGAAAGACGAGCCGGTGAAGGGAAAAGAGGTTCCTCTGGAATGGACTGAGACATCTGGGGGACTCTTGGAATGGTGGCACGACCCTGGAGTTCCTCTCGCCGTTCCTGTTGAGAGGGCCTCCTCTTGAGATGCGACGGGAACGCCGGGAACTCTTTCCCGACGAAGCAGGGAAAGGATCCCTCATCTCGAGCTACGAGGCGGAAACGGGGCTCCTCTGGATGTGGGCGGGACCCTCGTGATTCCTCTCGAGTGGAGACGGGTATGTCGGGGAACTTCTTGATTTGCACCAAGGGTGTGAAGGACCCTTTCGAAGTTCAAGAGGGGAGGTGTGATCAGCCTCGAGACGCCTCAGCGGAAATGGGCCTCATCTCGCCTGGAGGGGAGAACCTCCTGGATTTTCTCGAGTTGCGGCAGGTCTTCTCGAGTTACGACGGGGACCTCAGGGACCCGCTCTGGTGGCCTCAGGAAAGGCCAGTCCCCATGCGAGTTGCTAGGGGACCTCTCGGGATTCCTCTCCCGTCCATGCCGGGGCCTCAGTCCTTGTGTGGAGTCGGGGCCGGAACCTGAGGATTCCTCTCCAGTGTTGCCATGGATCTTGGGGTGCTTCTGAGTCTCCCCAGGGGAGTCGGGCCTCGTCTCGAGTGGGGGCATGCACGTGCGCTTTCCTCCCGAGCTGCAGCAGCAGTGTCACGCTTCCTTTCACGTGGATCAAGGGATCTGTGGCTTTCCCTCGAGGCTGTCCCTCGAGGCTTTCCCACGAGGCTTTCCCACAGGGCTGTGCCACGTGCCACCTTGGTGTGAGTCGATCCTCGGCGTGAAAGACGAGCCGGTGAAGGGAAAAGAGGTTCCTCTGGAATGGACTGAGACATCTGGGGGACTCTTGGAATGGTGGCACGACCATGGAGTTCCTCTCGCCGTTCCTGTTGAGAGGGCCTCCTCTTGAGATGCAACGGGAACGCCGGGAACTCTTTCCCGACGAAGCAGGGAAAGGATCCCTCATCTCGATCTACGAGGCGGAAACGGGGCTCCTCTGGATGTGGGCGGGACCCTCGTGATTCCTCTCGAGTGGAGACGGGTATGTCGGGGAACTTCTTGATTTGCACCAAGGGTGTGAAGGACCCTTTCGAGGTTCCAGAGGGGAGGTGTGATCACCCTCGAGACGCCTCAGCGGAAATGGGCCTCATCTCGCCTGGAGGGGAGAACCTCCTGGATTTTCTCGAGTTGCGGCAGGTCTTCTCGAGTTACGACGGGGACCTCAGGGACCCGCTCTGGTGGCCTCAGGAAAGGCCAGTCCCCATGCGAGTTGCTAGGGGACCTCTCGGGATTCCTCTCCCGTCCATGCCGGGGCCTCAGTCCTTGTGTGGAGTCGGGGCCGGAACCTGAGGATTCCTCTCCAGTGTTGCCATGGATCTTGGGGTGCTTCTGAGTCTCCCCAGGGGAGTCGGGCCTCGTCTCGAGTGGGGGCATGCACCTGCGCTTTCCTCCCGAGCTGCAGCAGCAGTGTCACGCTTCCTTTCACGTGGATCAAGGGATCTGTGGCTTTCCCTCGAGGCTGTCCCTCGAGGCTTTCCCACGAGGCTTTCCCACAGGGCTGTGCCACGTGCCACCTTGGTGTGAGTCGATCCTCGGCGTGAAAGACGAGCCGGTGAAGGGAAAAGAGGTTCCTCTGGAATGGACTGAGACATCTGGGGGACTCTTGGAATGGTGGCACGACCCTGGAGTTCCTCTCGCCGTTCCTGTTGAGAGGGCCTCCTCTTGAGATGCGACGGGAACGCCGGGAACTCTTTCCCGACGAAGCAGGGAAAGGATCCCTCATCTCGAGCTACGAGGCGGAAACGGGGCTCCTCTGGATGTGGGCGGGACCCTCGTGATTCCTCTCGAGTGGAGACGGGTATGTCGGGGAACTTCTTGATTTGCACCAAGGGTGTGAAGGACCCTTTCGAAGTTCCAGAGGGGAGGTGTGATCAGCCTCGAGACGCCTCAGCGGAAATGGGCCTCATCTCGCCTGGAGGGGAGAACCTCCTGGAATTTCTCGAGTTGTGGCAGGTGTTCTCGAGTTACGACGGGGACCTCAGGGACCCGCTCTGGTGGCCTCAGGAAAGGCCAGTCCCCATGTGAGTTGCTAGGGGACCTCTCGGGATTCCTCTCCCGTCCATGCCGGGGCCTCAGTCCTTGTGTGGAGTCGGGGCCGGAACCTGAGGATTCCTCTCCAGTGTTGCCATGGATCTTGTGGTGCTTCTGAGTCTCCCCAGGGGAGTCAGGTCTCGTCTCGAGTGGGGGCATGCACGTGCGATTTCCTCCCGAGCTGCAGCAGTAGGGTCACGCTTCCTGTCACGTGGATCAAGGGATCTGTGGCTTTCCCTCGAGGCTGTCCCTCGAGGCTTTCCCACGAGGCTTTCCCACAGGGCTGTGCCACGTGCCACCTTGGTGTGAGTCGATCCTCGGCGTGAAAGACGAGCCGGTGAAGGGAAAAGAGGTTCCTCTGGAATGGACTGAGACATCTGGGGGACTCTTGGAATGGTGGCACGACCCTGGAGTTCCTCTCGCCGTTCCTGTTGAGAGGGCCTCCTCTTGAGATGCGACGGGAACGCCGGGAACTCTTTCCCGACGAAGCAGGGAAAGGATCCCTCATCTCGAGCTACGAGGCGGAAACGGGGCTCCTCTGGATGTGGGCGGGACCCTCGTGATTCCTCTCGAGTGGAGACGGCTAGGTCGGGGAACTTCTTGATTTGCACCAAGGGTGTGAAGGACCCTTTCGAAGTTCCAGAGGTGAGGTGTGATCAGCCTCGAGACGCCTCAGCGGAAATGGGCCTCATCTCGCCTGGAGGGGAGAACCTCCTGGATTTTCTCGAGTAGCGGCAGGTCTTCTCGAGTTACGACGGGGACCTCAGGGACCCGCTCTGGTGGCCTCAGGAAAGGCCAATCCCCATGCGAGTTGCTAGGGGACCTCTCAGGATTCCTCTCCCGTCCATGCCAGGGCCTCAGTCCTTGTGTGGAGTCGGGGCCGGAACCTGAGGATTC
>NW_026292620.1:0-65114 GCF_023091745.1 Budorcas taxicolor
TGAGGCCTCTCGTAGAGGGGAGGGGAGGGCAAGTGCAGGGCTCCACCAGCGGTTGCTTGGCCGCCCAGACTCAGCGCCGCACGGAGAGCACAAGGCTCCCAGGTCCCCTGGCTGTGGTCTGCAGCCCCACACTCCCGGAGGCTGACTCCGTGGGCGCCCAGAAGGTGCCTGACAGACGTCATGTCCCTAGCGCTCTGCTCCCCAGCAGAGACGTGTGCAGGTGGTGGGGCCTGCCCCTGCGTGTCTGGGCTCCCGCCGGCAGCCCCAGCTCCAGGGAAGCAGCCCCTGAGCCAAGACCTGTAGGGGGCGCGGGGCGCCCCCGCCTGGAAGCCTAGTGCACAGCATGCGGGAAGCGAGCCTCCTCGGGAGAAGAGGAGGCAGCCCAGCTGCGTGCGTCTGCACTCACTCCTTGGGCGGAGCCCAGTGAGCCTCCAGTACGGCAGAGCTCCAGCTCTGCTCAGAGGCCCGATCTGGCAGAGTTGCTGGCGTGAGGCTGCTCTGCCCTGGGCGAGCCTTGCCCAGACTTGCCTCGCTGCTAGGCTTCCTGCCCGGGAAGGAGCAGGCTGCGCCAGACAGGCAGACGCTCCTGGCGCCTTCCTGGCCTCAGCTCCACTCCTGCCTTGCCTTTGCACCTAGTCCCCAGGCGTCCTTGCGGAGGGCTTAGGGGCCGGTGGGGTGCACGCTGCCAAGCCCTCCAGCCGTGAGAGCTCTGTCATAGGGAAGGGAATGGCAAGTGCAGGGCTCCTCCAGCGGTCGCTTGGCCGCCCAGACTCAGCACAGCACGGAGAGCACCAGGCTTCCCCAGGGCCCCCGGCTGTGGTCTGCAGCCCCACACACCCGGAGGCTGACTCCGTGAGCGCCCAGAAGGTGCCTGACAGACGTCATTTCCCTAGTGCTCTCCCCACCAGCAGAGACGTGGGCAGGTGGTTGGGGCCTGCCCCTGCGTGTCTGGGCTGCCGCCCACAGCCTCCGCTCAGGGGAAGCAGCCCCTGTGCCAAGACCTGCAGGAGGCGCGGGGCGTCCCTGCCTGGAAGCCAAGTGCACGGTCCGCTTGGAAGCGAGCCTCCTTGGGAAGAGTCGAGGGAGCCAAGCCGCGTGCAGCTGCAATCCCCGCTTGGGCCGAGCCGAGTGTGCCTCCAGGACGGCAGAGCTCCAGCTCTGCTCAGAGGCCGGATCTAGTCAAGTGCCTTGCGCGAGGCTGCTCTGCCCTGGGCGAGACTTGCCCAGGCTTGCCTCGCTGCTAGGCTTGCTGCCCGGGAAGGAGCAGGCTGTGCGATGCTGGGAGAGGCCCCTGGCGCCTTCCTGGCCTCAGCTCCACTCCTGCCTTGCCTTTGCATCTAGGCCCCGGGCGTCCTTGGGGAAGGCTTAGGAGCCGGTGGCTTGCACACTGCCAAGCCCTCCAGCAGTGAGGCCTCTCGTAGAGGGGAGGGGAGGGCAAGTGCAGGGCTCCACCAGCGTTTGCTTGGCCGCCCAGACTCAGCGCCGCACGGAGAGCACAAGGCTCCCAGGTCCCCTGGCTGTGGTCTGCAGCCCCACACTCCCGGAGGCTGACTCCGTGGGCGCCCAGAAGGTGCCTGACAGACGTCATGTCCCTAGCGCTCTGCTCCCCAGCAGAGACGTGTGCAGGTGGTGGGGCCTGCCCCTGCGTGTCTGGGCTCCCGCCGGCAGCCCCAGCTCCAGGGAAGCAGCCCCTGAGCCAAGAGCTGTAGGGGGCGCGGGGCGCCCCCGCCTGGAAGCCTAGTGCACAGCATGCGGGAAGCGAGCCTCCTCGGGAGAAGAGGAGGCAGCCCAGCTGCGTGCGTCTGCACTCACTCCTTGGGCGGAGCCCAGTGAGCCTCCAGGACGGCAGAGCTCCAGCTCTGCTCAGAGGCCCGATCTGGCAGAGTTGCTGGCGTGAGGCTGCTCTGCCCTGGGCGAGCCTTGCCCAGACTTGCCTCGCTGCTAGGCTTCCTGCCCGGGAAGGAGCAGGCTGCGCCAGACAGGCAGACGCTCCTGGCGCCTTCCTGGCCTCAGCTCCACTCCTGCCTTGCCTTTGCACCTAGTCCCCAGGCGTCCTTGCGGAGGGCTTAGGGGCCGGTGGGGTGCACGCTGCCAAGCCCTCCAGCCGTGAGAGCTCTGTCATAGGGAAGGGAATGGCAAGTGCAGGGCTCCTCCAGCGGTCGCTTGGCCGCCCAGACTCAGCACAGCACGGAGAGCACCAGGCTTCCCCAGGGCCCCCGGCTGTGGTCTGCAGCCCCACACACCCGGAGGCTGACTCCGTGAGCGCCCAGAAGGTGCCTGACAGACGTCATTTCCCTAGTGCTCTCCCCACCAGCAGAGACGTGGGCAGGTGGTTGGGGCCTGCCCCTGCGTGTCTGGGCTGCCGCCCACAGCCTCCGCTCAGGGGAAGCAGCCCCTGTGCCAAGACCTGCAGGAGGCGCGGGGCGTCCCTGCCTGGAAGCCAAGTGCACGGTCCGCTTGGAAGCGAGCCTCCTTGGGAAGAGTCGAGGGAGCCAAGCCGCGTGCAGCTGCAATCCCCGCTTGGGCCGAGCCGAGTGTGCCTCCAGGACGGCAGAGCTCCAGCTCTGCTCAGAGGCCGGATCTAGTCAAGTGCCTTGCGCGAGGCTGCTCTGCCCTGGGCGAGACTTGCCCAGGCTTGCCTCGCTGCTAGGCTTGCTGCCCGGGAAGGAGCAGGCTGTGCGATGCTGGGAGAGGCCCCTGGCGCCTTCCTGGCCTCAGCTCCACTCCTGCCTTGCCTTTGCATCTAGGCCCCGGGCGTCCTTGGGGAAGGCTTAGGAGCCGGTGGCTTGCACACTGCCAAGCCCTCCAGCAGTGAGGCCTCTCGTAGAGGGGAGGGGAGGGCAAGTGCAGGGCTCCACCAGCGGTTGCTTGGCCGCCCAGACTCAGCGCCGCACGGAGAGCACAAGGCTCCCAGGTCCCCTGGCTGTGGTCTGCAGCCCCACACTCCCGGAGGCTGACTCCGTGGGCGCCCAGAAGGTGCCTGACAGACGTCATGTCCCTAGCGCTCTGCTCCCCAGCAGAGACGTGTGCAGGTGGTGGGGCCTGCCCCTGCGTGTCTGGGCTCCCGCCGGCAGCCCCAGCTCCAGGGAAGCAGCCCCTGAGCCAAGAGCTGTAGGGGGCGCGGGGCGCCCCCGCCTGGAAGCCTAGTGCACAGCATGCGGGAAGCGAGCCTCCTCGGGAGAAGAGGAGGCAGCCCAGCTGCGTGCGTCTGCACTCACTCCTTGGGCGGAGCCCAGTGAGCCTCCAGGACGGCAGAGCTCCAGCTCTGCTCAGAGGCCCGATCTGGCAGAGTTGCTGGCGTGAGGCTGCTCTGCCCTGGGCGAGCCTTGCCCAGACTTGCCTCGCTGCTAGGCTTCCTGCCCGGGAAGGAGCAGGCTGCGCCAGACAGGCAGACGCTCCTGGCGCCTTCCTGGCCTCAGCTCCACTCCTGCCTTGCCTTTGCACCTAGTCCCCAGGCGTCCTTGCGGAGGGCTTAGGGGCCGGTGGGGTGCACGCTGCCAAGCCCTCCAGCCGTGAGAGCTCTGTCATAGGGAAGGGAATGGCAAGTGCAGGGCTCCTCCAGCGGTCGCTTGGCCGCCCAGACTCAGCACAGCACGGAGAGCACCAGGCTTCCCCAGGGCCCCCGGCTGTGGTCTGCAGCCCCACACACCCGGAGGCTGACTCCGTGAGCGCCCAGAAGGTGCCTGACAGACGTCATTTCCCTAGTGCTCTCCCCACCAGCAGAGACGTGGGCAGGTGGTTGGGGCCTGCCCCTGCGTGTCTGGGCTGCCGCCCACAGCCTCCGCTCAGGGGAAGCAGCCCCTGTGCCAAGACCTGCAGGAGGCGCGGGGCGTCCCTGCCTGGAAGCCAAGTGCACGGTCCGCTTGGAAGCGAGCCTCCTTGGGAAGAGTCGAGGGAGCCAAGCCGCGTGCAGCTGCAATCCCCGCTTGGGCCGAGCCGAGTGTGCCTCCAGGACGGCAGAGCTCCAGCTCTGCTCAGAGGCCGGATCTAGTCAAGTGCCTTGCGCGAGGCTGCTCTGCCCTGGGCGAGACTTGCCCAGGCTTGCCTCGCTGCTAGGCTTGCTGCCCGGGAAGGAGCAGGCTGTGTGATGCTGGGAGAGGCCCCTGGCGCCTTCCTGCCCTCAGCTCGACTCCTGCCTTGCCTTTGCATCTACGCCCCGGGCGTCCTTGGGGAAGGCTTAGGAGCCGGTGGCTTGCACACTGCCAAGCCCTCCAGCAGTGAGGCCTCTCGTAGAGGGGAGGGGAGGGCAAGTGCAGGGCTGCACCAGCGGTTGCTTGGCCGCCCAGACTCAGCGCCGCACGGAGAGCACAAGGCTCCCAGGTCCCCTGGCTGTGGTCTGCAGCCCCACACTCCCGGAGGCTGACTCCGTGGGCGCCCAGAAGGTGCCTGACAGACGTCATGTCCCTAGCGCTCTGCTCCCCAGCAGAGACGTGTGCAGGTGGTGGGGCCTGCCCCTGCGTGTCTGGGCTCCCGCCGGCAGCCCCAGCTCCAGGGAAGCAGCCCCTGAGCCAAGAGCTGTAGGGGGCGCGGGGCGCCCCCGCCTGGAAGCCTAGTGCACAGCATGCGGGAAGCGAGCCTCCTCGGGAGAAGAGGAGGCAGCCCAGCTGCGTGCGTCTGCACTCACTCCTTGGGCGGAGCCCAGTGAGCCTCCAGTACGGCAGAGCTCCAGCTCTGCTCAGAGGCCCGATCTGGCAGAGTTGCTGGCGTGAGGCTGCTCTGCCCTGGGCGAGCCTTGCCCAGACTTGCCTCGCTGCTAGGCTTCCTGCCCGGGAAGGAGCAGGCTGCGCCAGACAGGCAGACGCTCCTGGCGCCTTCCTGGCCTCAGCTCCACTCCTGCCTTGCCTTTGCACCTAGTCCCCAGGCGTCCTTGCGGAGGGCTTAGGGGCCGGTGGGGTGCACGCTGCCAAGCCCTCCAGCCGTGAGAGCTCTGTCATAGGGAAGGGAATGGCAAGTGCAGGGCTCCTCCAGCGGTCGCTTGGCCGCCCAGACTCAGCACAGCACGGAGAGCACCAGGCTTCCCCAGGGCCCCCGGCTGTGGTCTGCAGCCCCACACACCCGGAGGCTGACTCCGTGAGCGCCCAGAAGGTGCCTGACAGACGTCATTTCCCTAGTGCTCTCCCCACCAGCAGAGACGTGGGCAGGTGGTTGGGGCCTGCCCCTGCGTGTCTGGGCTGCCGCCCACAGCCTCCGCTCAGGGGAAGCAGCCCCTGTGCCAAGACCTGCAGGAGGCGCGGGGCGTCCCTGCCTGGAAGCCAAGTGCACGGTCTGCTTGGAAGCGAGCCTCCTTGGGAAGAGTCGAGGGAGCCAAGCCGCGTGCAGCTGCAATCCCCGCTTGGGCCGAGCCGAGTGTGCCTCCAGGACGGCAGAGCTCCAGCTCTGCTCAGAGGCCGGATCTAGTCAAGTGCCTTGCGCGAGGCTGCTCTGCCCTGGGCGAGACTTGCCCAGGCTTGCCTCGCTGCTAGGCTTGCTGCCCGGGAAGGAGCAGGCTGTGCGATGCTGGGAGAGGCCCCTGGCGCCTTCCTGGCCTCAGCTCCACTCCTGCCTTGCCTTTGCATCTAGGCCCCGGGCGTCCTTGGGGAAGGCTTAGGAGCCGGTGGCTTGCACACTGCCAAGCCCTCCAGCAGTGAGGCCTCTCGTAGAGGGGAGGGGAGGGCAAGTGCAGGGCTCCACCAGCGGTTGCTTGGCCGCCCAGACTCAGCGCCGCACGGAGAGCACAAGGCTCCCAGGTCCCCTGGCTGTGGTCTGCAGCCCCACACTCCCGGAGGCTGACTCCGTGGGCGCCCAGAAGGTGCCTGACAGACGTCATGTCCCTAGCGCTCTGCTCCCCAGCAGAGACGTGTGCAGGTGGTGGGGCCTGCCCCTGCGTGTCTGGGTGCCGCCCGCAGCCTCCGCTCAGGGGAAGCAGCCCCTGTGCCAAGACCTGCAGGAGGCGCGGGGCGTCCCTGCCTGGAAGCCAAGTGCACGGTCCGCTTGGAAGCGAGCCTCCTTGGGAAGAGTCGAGGGAGCCAAGCCGCGTGCAGCTGCAATCCCCGCTTGGGCCGAGCCGAGTGTGCCTCCAGGACGGCAGAGCTCCAGCTCTGCTCAGAGGCCGGATCCAGTCAAGTGCCTTGCGCGAGGCTGCTCTGCCCTGGGCGAGACTTGCCCAGGCTTGCCTCGCTGCTAGGCTTGCTGCCCGGGAAGGAGCAGGCTGTGCGATGCTGGGAGAGGCCCCTGGCGCCTTCCTGGCCTCAGCTCCACTCCTGCCTTGCCTTTGCACCTAGTCCCCAGGCGTCCTTGCGGAGGGCTTAGGGGCCGGTGGGGTGCACGCTGCCAAGCCCTCCAGCCGTGAGAGCTCTGTCATAGGGAAGGGAATGGCAAGTGCAGGGCTCCTCCAGCGGTCGCTTGGCCGCCCAGACTCAGCACAGCACGGAGAGCACCAGGCTTCCCCAGGGCCCCCGGCTGTGGTCTGCAGCCCCACACACCCGGAGGCTGACTCCGTGAGCGCCCAGAAGGTGCCTGACAGACGTCATTTCCCTAGTGCTCTCCCCACCAGCAGAGACGTGGGCAGGTGGTGGGGCCTGCCCCTGCGTGTCTGGGCTGCCGCCCACAGCCTCCGCTCAGGGGAAGCAGCCCCTGTGCCAAGACCTGCAGGAGGCGCGGGGCGTCCCTGCCTGGAAGCCAAGTGCACGGTCCGCTTGGAAGCGAGCCTCCTTGGGAAGAGTCGAGGGAGCCAAGCCGCGTGCAGCTGCAATCCCCGCTTGGGCCGAGCCGAGTGTGCCTCCAGGACGGCAGAGCTCCAGCTCTGCTCAGAGGCCGGATCTAGTCAAGTGCCTTGCGCGAGGCTGCTCTGCCCTGGGCGAGACTTGCCCAGGCTTGCCTCGCTGCTAGGCTTGCTGCCCGGGAAGGAGCAGGCTGTGTGATGCTGGGAGAGGCCCCTGGCGCCTTCCTGCCCTCAGCTCGACTCCTGCCTTGCCTTTGCATCTACGCCCCGGGCGTCCTTGGGGAAGGCTTAGGAGCCGGTGGCTTGCACACTGCCAAGCCCTCCAGCAGTGAGGCCTCTCGTAGAGGGGAGGGGAGGGCAAGTGCAGGGCTGCACCAGCGGTTGCTTGGCCGCCCAGACTCAGCGCCGCACGGAGAGCACAAGGCTCCCAGGTCCCCTGGCTGTGGTCTGCAGCCCCACACTCCCGGAGGCTGACTCCGTGGGCGCCCAGAAGGTGCCTGACAGACGTCATGTCCCTAGCGCTCTGCTCCCCAGCAGAGACGTGTGCAGGTGGTGGGGCCTGCCCCTGCGTGTCTGGGCTCCCGCCGGCAGCCCCAGCTCCAGGGAAGCAGCCCCTGAGCCAAGAGCTGTAGGGGGCGCGGGGCGCCCCCGCCTGGAAGCCTAGTGCACAGCATGCGGGAAGCGAGCCTCCTCGGGAGAAGAGGAGGCAGCCCAGCTGCGTGCGTCTGCACTCACTCCTTGGGCGGAGCCCAGTGAGCCTCCAGGACGGCAGAGCTCCAGCTCTGCTCAGAGGCCCGATCTGGCAGAGTTGCTGGCGTGAGGCTGCTCTGCCCTGGGCGAGCCTTGCCCAGACTTGCCTCGCTGCTAGGCTTCCTGCCCGGGAAGGAGCAGGCTGCGCCAGACAGGCAGACGCTCCTGGCGCCTTCCTGGCCTCAGCTCCACTCCTGCCTTGCCTTTGCACCTAGTCCCCAGGCGTCCTTGCGGAGGGCTTAGGGGCCGGTGGGGTGCACGCTGCCAAGCCCTCCAGCCGTGAGAGCTCTGTCATAGGGAAGGGAATGGCAAGTGCAGGGCTCCTCCAGCGGTCGCTTGGCCGCCCAGACTCAGCACAGCACGGAGAGCACCAGGCTTCCCCAGGGCCCCCGGCTGTGGTCTGCAGCCCCACACACCCGGAGGCTGACTCCGTGAGCGCCCAGAAGGTGCCTGACAGACGTCATTTCCCTAGTGCTCTCCCCACCAGCAGAGACGTGGGCAGGTGGTTGGGGCCTGCCCCTGCGTGTCTGGGCTGCCGCCCACAGCCTCCGCTCAGGGGAAGCAGCCCCTGTGCCAAGACCTGCAGGAGGCGCGGGGCGTCCCTGCCTGGAAGCCAAGTGCACGGTCCGCTTGGAAGCGAGCCTCCATGGGAAGAGTCGAGGGAGCCAAGCCGCGTGCAGCTGCAATCCCCGCTTGGGCCGAGCCGAGTGTGCCTCCAGGACGGCAGAGCTCCAGCTCTGCTCAGAGGCCGGATCTAGTCAAGTGCCTTGCGCGAGGCTGCTCTGCCCTGGGCGAGACTTGCCCAGGCTTGCCTCGCTGCTAGGCTTGCTGCCCGGGAAGGAGCAGGCTGTGCGATGCTGGGAGAGGCCCCTGGCGCCTTCCTGGCCTCAGCTCCACTCCTGCCTTGCCTTTGCATCTAGGCCCCGGGCGTCCTTGGGGAAGGCTTAGGAGCCGGTGGCTTGCACACTGCCAAGCCCTCCAGCAGTGAGGCCTCTCGTAGAGGGGAGGGGAGGGCAAGTGCAGGGCTCCACCAGCGTTTGCTTGGCCGCCCAGACTCAGCGCCGCACGGAGAGCACAAGGCTCCCAGGTCCCCTGGCTGTGGTCTGCAGCCCCACACTCCCGGAGGCTGACTCCGTGGGCGCCCAGAAGGTGCCTGACAGACGTCATGTCCCTAGCGCTCTGCTCCCCAGCAGAGACGTGTGCAGGTGGTGGGGCCTGCCCCTGCGTGTCTGGGCTCCCGCCGGCAGCCCCAGCTCCAGGGAAGCAGCCCCTGAGCCAAGAGCTGTAGGGGGCGCGGGGCGCCCCCGCCTGGAAGCCTAGTGCACAGCATGCGGGAAGCGAGCCTCCTCGGGAGAAGAGGAGGCAGCCCAGCTGCGTGCGTCTGCACTCACTCCTTGGGCGGAGCCCAGTGAGCCTCCAGTACGGCAGAGCTCCAGCTCTGCTCAGAGGCCCGATCTGGCAGAGTTGCTGGCGTGAGGCTGCTCTGCCCTGGGCGAGCCTTGCCCAGACTTGCCTCGCTGCTAGGCTTCCTGCCCGGGAAGGAGCAGGCTGCGCCAGACAGGCAGACGCTCCTGGCGCCTTCCTGGCCTCAGCTCCACTCCTGCCTTGCCTTTGCACCTAGTCCCCAGGCGTCCTTGCGGAGGGCTTAGGGGCCGGTGGGGTGCACGCTGCCAAGCCCTCCAGCCGTGAGAGCTCTGTCATAGGGAAGGGAATGGCAAGTGCAGGGCTCCTCCAGCGGTCGCTTGGCCGCCCAGACTCAGCACAGCACGGAGAGCACCAGGCTTCCCCAGGGCCCCCGGCTGTGGTCTGCAGCCCCACACACCCGGAGGCTGACTCCGTGAGCGCCCAGAAGGTGCCTGACAGACGTCATTTCCCTAGTGCTCTCCCCACCAGCAGAGACGTGGGCAGGTGGTTGGGGCCTGCCCCTGCGTGTCTGGGCTGCCGCCCACAGCCTCCGCTCAGGGGAAGCAGCCCCTGTGCCAAGACCTGCAGGAGGCGCGGGGCGTCCCTGCCTGGAAGCCAAGTGCACGGTCCGCTTGGAAGCGAGCCTCCTTGGGAAGAGTCGAGGGAGCCAAGCCGCGTGCAGCTGCAATCCCCGCTTGGGCCGAGCCGAGTGTGCCTCCAGGACGGCAGAGCTCCAGCTCTGCTCAGAGGCCGGATCTAGTCAAGTGCCTTGCGCGAGGCTGCTCTGCCCTGGGCGAGACTTGCCCAGGCTTGCCTCGCTGCTAGGCTTGCTGCCCGGGAAGGAGCAGGCTGTGCGATGCTGGGAGAGGCCCCTGGCGCCTTCCTGGCCTCAGCTCCACTCCTGCCTTGCCTTTGCATCTAGGCCCCGGGCGTCCTTGGGGAAGGCTTAGGAGCCGGTGGCTTGCACACTGCCAAGCCCTCCAGCAGTGAGGCCTCTCGTAGAGGGGAGGGGAGGGCAAGTGCAGGGCTCCACCAGCGGTTGCTTGGCCGCCCAGACTCAGCGCCGCACGGAGAGCACAAGGCTCCCAGGTCCCCTGGCTGTGGTCTGCAGCCCCACACTCCCGGAGGCTGACTCCGTGGGCGCCCAGAAGGTGCCTGACAGACGTCATGTCCCTAGCGCTCTGCTCCCCAGCAGAGACGTGTGCAGGTGGTGGGGCCTGCCCCTGCGTGTCTGGGCTCCCGCCGGCAGCCCCAGCTCCAGGGAAGCAGCCCCTGAGCCAAGAGCTGTAGGGGGCGCGGGGCGCCCCCGCCTGGAAGCCTAGTGCACAGCATGCGGGAAGCGAGCCTCCTCGGGAGAAGAGGAGGCAGCCCAGCTGCGTGCGTCTGCACTCACTCCTTGGGCGGAGCCCAGTGAGCCTCCAGGACGGCAGAGCTCCAGCTCTGCTCAGAGGCCCGATCTGGCAGAGTTGCTGGCGTGAGGCTGCTCTGCCCTGGGCGAGCCTTGCCCAGACTTGCCTCGCTGCTAGGCTTCCTGCCCGGGAAGGAGCAGGCTGCGCCAGACAGGCAGACGCTCCTGGCGCCTTCCTGGCCTCAGCTCCACTCCTGCCTTGCCTTTGCACCTAGTCCCCAGGCGTCCTTGCGGAGGGCTTAGGGGCCGGTGGGGTGCACGCTGCCAAGCCCTCCAGCCGTGAGAGCTCTGTCATAGGGAAGGGAATGGCAAGTGCAGGGCTCCTCCAGCGGTCGCTTGGCCGCCCAGACTCAGCACAGCACGGAGAGCACCAGGCTTCCCCAGGGCCCCCGGCTGTGGTCTGCAGCCCCACACACCCGGAGGCTGACTCCGTGAGCGCCCAGAAGGTGCCTGACAGACGTCATTTCCCTAGTGCTCTCCCCACCAGCAGAGACGTGGGCAGGTGGTTGGGGCCTGCCCCTGCGTGTCTGGGCTGCCGCCCACAGCCTCCGCTCAGGGGAAGCAGCCCCTGTGCCAAGCCCTGCAGGAGGCGCGGGGCGTCCCTGCCTGGAAGCCAAGTGCACGGTCCGCTTGGAAGCGAGCCTCCTTGGGAAGAGTCGAGGGAGCCAAGCCGCGTGCAGCTGCAATCCCCGCTTGGGCCGAGCCGAGTGTGCCTCCAGGACGGCAGAGCTCCAGCTCTGCTCAGAGGCCGGATCTAGTCAAGTGCCTTGCGCGAGGCTGCTCTGCCCTGGGCGAGACTTGCCCAGGCTTGCCTCGCTGCTAGGCTTGCTGCCCGGGAAGGAGCAGGCTGTGTGATGCTGGGAGAGGCCCCTGGCGCCTTCCTGGCCTCAGCTCGACTCCTGCCTTGCCTTTGCATCTACGCCCCGGGCGTCCTTGGGGAAGGCTTAGGAGCCGGTGGCTTGCACACTGCCAAGCCCTCCAGCAGTGAGGCCTCTCGTAGAGGGGAGGGGAGGGCAAGTGCAGGGCTCCTCCAGCGGTTGCTTGGCCGCCCAGACTCAGCGCCGCACGGAGAGCACAAGGCTCCCAGGTCCCCTGGCTGTGGTCTGCAGCCCCACACTCCCGGAGGCTGACTCCGTGGGCGCCCAGAAGGTGCCTGACAGACGTCATGTCCCTAGCGCTCTGCTCCCCAGCAGAGACGTGTGCAGGTGGTGGGGCCTGCCCCTGCGTGTCTGGGCTCCCGCCGGCAGCCCCAGCTCCAGGGAAGCAGCCCCTGAGCCAAGAGCTGTAGGGGGCGCGGGGCGCCCCCGCCTGGAAGCCTAGTGCACAGCATGCGGGAAGCGAGCCTCCTCGGGAGAAGAGGAGGCAGCCCAGCTGCGTGCGTCTGCACTCACTCCTTGGGCGGAGCCCAGTGAGCCTCCAGGACGGCAGAGCTCCAGCTCTGCTCAGAGGCCCGATCTGGCAGAGTTGCTGGCGTGAGGCTGCTCTGCCCTGGGCGAGCCTTGCCCAGACTTGCCTCGCTGCTAGGCTTCCTGCCCGGGAAGGAGCAGGCTGCGCCAGACAGGCAGACGCTCCTGGCGCCTTCCTGGCCTCAGCTCCACTCCTGCCTTGCCTTTGCACCTAGTCCCCAGGCGTCCTTGCGGAGGGCTTAGGGGCCGGTGGGGTGCACGCTGCCAAGCCCTCCAGCCGTGAGAGCTCTGTCATAGGGAAGGGAATGGCAAGTGCAGGGCTCCTCCAGCGGTCGCTTGGCCGCCCAGACTCAGCACAGCACGGAGAGCACCAGGCTTCCCCAGGGCCCCCGGCTGTGGTCTGCAGCCCCACACACCCGGAGGCTGACTCCGTGAGCGCCCAGAAGGTGCCTGACAGACGTCATTTCCCTAGTGCTCTCCCCACCAGCAGAGACGTGGGCAGGTGGTTGGGGCCTGCCCCTGCGTGTCTGGGCTGCCGCCCACAGCCTCCGCTCAGGGGAAGCAGCCCCTGTGCCAAGACCTGCAGGAGGCGCGGGGCGTCCCTGCCTGGAAGCCAAGTGCACGGTCTGCTTGGAAGCGAGCCTCCTTGGGAAGAGTCGAGGGAGCCAAGCCGCGTGCAGCTGCAATCCCCGCTTGGGCCGAGCCGAGTGTGCCTCCAGGACGGCAGAGCTCCAGCTCTGCTCAGAGGCCGGATCTAGTCAAGTGCCTTGCGCGAGGCTGCTCTGCCCTGGGCGAGACTTGCCCAGGCTTGCCTCGCTGCTAGGCTTGCTGCCCGGGAAGGAGCAGGCTGTGCGATGCTGGGAGAGGCCCCTGGCGCCTTCCTGGCCTCAGCTCCACTCCTGCCTTGCCTTTGCATCTAGGCCCCGGGCGTCCTTGGGGAAGGCTTAGGAGCCGGTGGCTTGCACACTGCCAAGCCCTCCAGCAGTGAGGCCTCTCGTAGAGGGGAGGGGAGGGCAAGTGCAGGGCTCCACCAGCGGTTGCTTGGCCGCCCAGACTCAGCGCCGCACGGAGAGCACAAGGCTCCCAGGTCCCCTGGCTGTGGTCTGCAGCCCCACACTCCCGGAGGCTGACTCCGTGGGCGCCCAGAAGGTGCCTGACAGACGTCATGTCCCTAGCGCTCTGCTCCCCAGCAGAGACGTGTGCAGGTGGTGGGGCCTGCCCCTGCGTGTCTGGGCTCCCGCCGGCAGCCCCAGCTCCAGGGAAGCAGCCCCTGAGCCAAGACCTGTAGGGGGCGCGGGGCGCCCCCGCCTGGAAGCCTAGTGCACAGCATGCGGGAAGCGAGCCTCCTCGGGAGAAGAGGAGGCAGCCCAGCTGCGTGCGTCTGCACTCACTCCTTGGGCGGAGCCCAGTGAGCCTCCAGTACGGCAGAGCTCCAGCTCTGCTCAGAGGCCCGATCTGGCAGAGTGGCTGGCGTGAGGCTGCTCTGCCCTGGGCGAGCCTTGCCCAGACTTGCCTCGCTGCTAGGCTTCCTGCCCGGGAAGGAGCAGGCTGCGCCAGACAGGCAGACGCTCCTGGCGCCTTCCTGGCCTCAGCTCCACTCCTGCCTTGCCTTTGCACCTAGTCCCCAGGCGTCCTTGCGGAGGGCTTAGGGGCCGGTGGGGTGCACGCTGCCAAGCCCTCCAGCCGTGAGAGCTCTGTCATAGGGAAGGGAATGGCAAGTGCAGGGCTCCTCCAGCGGTCGCTTGGCCGCCCAGACTCAGCACAGCACGGAGAGCACCAGGCTTCCCCAGGGCCCCCGGCTGTGGTCTGCAGCCCCACACACCCGGAGGCTGACTCCGTGAGCGCCCAGAAGGTGCCTGACAGACGTCATTTCCCTAGTGCTCTCCCCACCAGCAGAGACGTGGGCAGGTGGTTGGGGCCTGCCCCTGCGTGTCTGGGCTGCCGCCCGCAGCCTCCGCTCAGGGGAAGCAGCCCCTGTGCCAAGCCCTGCAGGAGGCGCGGGGCGTCCCTGCCTGGAAGCCAAGTGCACGGTCCGCTTGGAAGCGAGCCTCCTTGGGAAGAGTCGAGGGAGCCAAGCCGCGTGCAGCTGCAATCCCTGCTTGGGCCGAGCCGAGTGTGCCTCCAGGACGGCAGAGCTCCAGCTCTGCTCAGAGGCCGGATCCAGTCAAGTGCCTTGCGCGAGGCTGCTCTGCCCTGGGCGAGACTTGCCCAGGCTTGCCTCGCTGCTAGGCTTGCTGCCCGGGAAGGAGCAGGCTGTGCGATGCTGGGAGAGGCCCCTGGCGCCTTCCTGGCCTCAGCTCCACTCCTGCCTTGCCTTTGCATCTAGGCCCCGGGCGTCCTTGGGGAAGGCTTAGGAGCCGGTGGCTTGCACACTGCCAAGCCCTCCAGCAGTGAGGCCTCTCGTAGAGGGGAGGGGAGGGCAAGTGCAGGGCTCCACCAGCGGTTGCTTGGCCGCCCAGACTCAGCGCCGCACGGAGAGCACAAGGCTCCCAGGTCCCCTGGCTGTGGTCTGCAGCCCCACACTCCCGGAGGCTGACTCCGTGGGCGCCCAGAAGGTGCCTGACAGACGTCATGTCCCTAGCGCTCTGCTCCCCAGCAGAGACGTGTGCAGGTGGTGGGGCCTGCCCCTGCGTGTCTGGGCTCCCGCCGGCAGCCCCAGCTCCAGGGAAGCAGCCCCTGAGCCAAGACCTGTAGGGGGCGCGGGGCGCCCCCGCCTGGAAGCCTAGTGCACAGCATGCGGGAAGCGAGCCTCCTCGGGAGAAGAGGAGGCAGCCCAGCTGCGTGCGTCTGCACTCACTCCTTGGGCGGAGCCCAGTGAGCCTCCAGTACGGCAGAGCTCCAGCTCTGCTCAGAGGCCCGATCTGGCAGAGTGGCTGGCGTGAGGCTGCTCTGCCCTGGGCGAGCCTTGCCCAGACTTGCCTCGCTGCTAGGCTTCCTGCCCGGGAAGGAGCAGGCTGCGCCAGACAGGCAGACGCTCCTGGCGCCTTCCTGGCCTCAGCTCCACTCCTGCCTTGCCTTTGCACCTAGTCCCCAGGCGTCCTTGCGGAGGGCTTAGGGGCCGGTGGGGTGCACGCTGCCAAGCCCTCCAGCCGTGAGAGCTCTGTCATAGGGAAGGGAATGGCAAGGGCAGGGCTCCTCCAGCGGTCGCTTGGCCGCCCAGACTCAGCACAGCACGGAGAGCACCAGGCTTCCCCAGGGCCCCCGGCTGTGGTCTGCAGCCCCACACACCCGGAGGCTGACTCCGTGAGCGCCCAGAAGGTGCCTGACAGACGTCATTTCCCTAGTGCTCTCCCCACCAGCAGAGACGTGGGCAGGTGGTTGGGGCCTGCCCCTGCGTGTCTGGGCTGCCGCCCGCAGCCTCCGCTCAGGGGAAGCAGCCCCTGTGCCAAGACCTGCAGGAGGCGCGGGGCGTCCCTGCCTGGAAGCCAAGTGCACGGTCCGCTTGGAAGCGAGCCTCCTTGGGAAGAGTCGAGGGAGCCAAGCCGCGTGCAGCTGCAATCCCCGCTTGGGCCGAGCCGAGTGTGCCTCCAGGACGGCAGAGCTCCAGCTCTGCTCAGAGGCCGGATCCAGTCAAGTGCCTTGCGCGAGGCTGCTCTGCCCTGGGCGAGACTTGCCCAGGCTTGCCTCGCTGCTAGGCTTGCTGCCCGGGAAGGAGCAGGCTGTGCGATGCTGGGAGAGGCCCCTGGCGCCTTCCTGGCCTCAGCTCCACTCCTGCCTTGCCTTTGCATCTAGGCCCCGGGCGTCCTTGGGGAAGGCTTAGGAGCCGGTGGCTTGCACACTGCCAAGCCCTCCAGCAGTGAGGCCTCTCGTAGAGGGGAGGGGAGGGCAAGTGCAGGGCTCCACCAGCGGTTGCTTGGCCGCCCAGACTCAGCGCCGCACGGAGAGCACAAGGCTCCCAGGTCCCCTGGCTGTGGTCTGCAGCCCCACACTCCCGGAGGCTGACTCCGTGGGCGCCCAGAAGGTGCCTGACAGACGTCATGTCCCTAGCGCTCTGCTCCCCAGCAGAGACGTGTGCAGGTGGTGGGGCCTGCCCCTGCGTGTCTGGGCTCCCGCCGGCAGCCCCAGCTCCAGGGAAGCAGCCCCTGAGCCAAGAGCTGTAGGGGGCGCGGGGCGCCCCCGCCTGGAAGCCTAGTGCACAGCATGCGGGAAGCGAGCCTCCTCGGGAGAAGAGGAGGCAGCGCAGCTGCGTGCGTCTGCACTCACTCCTTGGGCGGAGCCCAGTGAGCCTCCAGGACGGCAGAGCTCCAGCTCTGCTCAGAGGCCCGATCTGGCAGAGTGGCTGGCGTGAGGCTGCTCTGCCCTGGGCGAGCCTTGCCCAGACTTGCCTCGCTGCTAGGCTTCCTGCCCGGGAAGGAGCAGGCTGCGCCAGACAGGCAGACGCTCCTGGCGCCTTCCTGGCCTCAGCTCCACTCCTGCCTTGCCTTTGCACCTAGTCCCCAGGCGTCCTTGCGGAGGGCTTAGGGGCCGGTGGGGTGCACGCTGCCAAGCCCTCCAGCCGTGAGAGCTCTGTCATAGGGAAGGGAATGGCAAGTGCAGGGCTCCTCCAGCGGTCGCTTGGCCGCCCAGACTCAGCACAGCACGGAGAGCACCAGGCTTCCCCAGGGCCCCCGGCTGTGGTCTGCAGCCCCACACACCCGGAGGCTGACTCCGTGAGCGCCCAGAAGGTGCCTGACAGACGTCATTTCCCTAGTGCTCTCCCCACCAGCAGAGACGTGGGCAGGTGGTTGGGGCCTGCCCCTGCGTGTCTGGGCTGCCGCCCACAGCCTCCGCTCAGGGGAAGCAGCCCCTGTGCCAAGACCTGCAGGAGGCGCGGGGCGTCCCTGCCTGGAAGCCAAGTGCACGGTCCGCTTGGAAGCGAGCCTCCTTGGGAAGAGTCGAGGGAGCCAAGCCGCGTGCAGCTGCAATCCCCGCTTGGGCCGAGCCGAGTGTGCCTCCAGGACGGCAGAGCTCCAGCTCTGCTCAGAGGCCGGATCTAGTCAAGTGCCTTGCGCGAGGCTGCTCTGCCCTGGGCGAGACTTGCCCAGGCTTGCCTCGCTGCTAGGCTTGCTGCCCGGGAAGGAGCAGGCTGTGTGATGCTGGGAGAGGCCCCTGGCGCCTTCCTGCCCTCAGCTCGACTCCTGCCTTGCCTTTGCATCTACGCCCCGGGCGTCCTTGGGGAAGGCTTAGGAGCCGGTGGCTTGCACACTGCCAAGCCCTCCAGCAGTGAGGCCTCTCGTAGAGGGGAGGGGAGGGCAAGTGCAGGGCTGCACCAGCGGTTGCTTGGCCGCCCAGACTCAGCGCCGCACGGAGAGCACAAGGCTCCCAGGTCCCCTGGCTGTGGTCTGCAGCCCCACACTCCCGGAGGCTGACTCCGTGGGCGCCCAGAAGGTGCCTGACAGACGTCATGTCCCTAGCGCTCTGCTCCCCAGCAGAGACGTGTGCAGGTGGTGGGGCCTGCCCCTGCGTGTCTGGGCTCCCGCCGGCAGCCCCAGCTCCAGGGAAGCAGCCCCTGAGCCAAGAGCTGTAGGGGGCGCGGGGCGCCCCCGCCTGGAAGCCTAGTGCACAGCATGCGGGAAGCGAGCCTCCTCGGGAGAAGAGGAGGCAGCCCAGCTGCGTGCGTCTGCACTCACTCCTTGGGCGGAGCCCAGTGAGCCTCCAGTACGGCAGAGCTCCAGCTCTGCTCAGAGGCCCGATCTGGCAGAGTTGCTGGCGTGAGGCTGCTCTGCCCTGGGCGAGCCTTGCCCAGACTTGCCTCGCTGCTAGGCTTCCTGCCCGGGAAGGAGCAGGCTGCGCCAGACAGGCAGACGCTCCTGGCGCCTTCCTGGCCTCAGCTCCACTCCTGCCTTGCCTTTGCACCTAGTCCCCAGGCGTCCTTGCGGAGGGCTTAGGGGCCGGTGGGGTGCACGCTGCCAAGCCCTCCAGCCGTGAGAGCTCTGTCATAGGGAAGGGAATGGCAAGTGCAGGGCTCCTCCAGCGGTCGCTTGGCCGCCCAGACTCAGCACAGCACGGAGAGCACCAGGCTTCCCCAGGGCCCCCGGCTGTGGTCTGCAGCCCCACACACCCGGAGGCTGACTCCGTGAGCGCCCAGAAGGTGCCTGACAGACGTCATTTCCCTAGTGCTCTCCCCACCAGCAGAGACGTGGGCAGGTGGTTGGGGCCTGCCCCTGCGTGTCTGGGCTGCCGCCCACAGCCTCCGCTCAGGGGAAGCAGCCCCTGTGCCAAGACCTGCAGGAGGCGCGGGGCGTCCCTGCCTGGAAGCCAAGTGCACGGTCTGCTTGGAAGCGAGCCTCCTTGGGAAGAGTCGAGGGAGCCAAGCCGCGTGCAGCTGCAATCCCCGCTTGGGCCGAGCCGAGTGTGCCTCCAGGACGGCAGAGCTCCAGCTCTGCTCAGAGGCCGGATCTAGTCAAGTGCCTTGCGCGAGGCTGCTCTGCCCTGGGCGAGACTTGCCCAGGCTTGCCTCGCTGCTAGGCTTGCTGCCCGGGAAGGAGCAGGCTGTGCGATGCTGGGAGAGGCCCCTGGCGCCTTCCTGGCCTCAGCTCCACTCCTGCCTTGCCTTTGCATCTAGGCCCCGGGCGTCCTTGGGGAAGGCTTAGGAGCCGGTGGCTTGCACACTGCCAAGCCCTCCAGCAGTGAGGCCTCTCGTAGAGGGGAGGGGAGGGCAAGTGCAGGGCTCCACCAGCGGTTGCTTGGCCGCCCAGACTCAGCGCCGCACGGAGAGCACAAGGCTCCCAGGTCCCCTGGCTGTGGTCTGCAGCCCCACACTCCCGGAGGCTGACTCCGTGGGCGCCCAGAAGGTGCCTGACAGACGTCATGTCCCTAGCACTCTGCTCCCCAGCAGAGACGTGTGCAGGTGGTGGGGCCTGCCCCTGCGTGTCTGGGCTCCCGCCGGCAGCCCCAGCTCCAGGGAAGCAGCCCCTGAGCCAAGAGCTGTAGGGGGCGCGGGGCGCCCCCGCCTGGAAGCCTAGTGCACAGCATGTGGGAAGCGAGCCTCCTCGGGAGAAGAGGAGGCAGCCCAGCTGCGTGCGTCTGCACTCACTCCTTGGGCGGAGCCCAGTGAGCCTCCAGTACGGCAGAGCTCCAGCTCTGCTCAGAGGCCCGATCTGGCAGAGTTGCTGGCGTGAGGCTGCTCTGCCCTGGGCGAGCCTTGCCCAGACTTGCCTCGCTGCTAGGCTTCCTGCCCGGGAAGGAGCAGGCTGCGCCAGACAGGCAGACGCTCCTGGCGCCTTCCTGGCCTCAGCTCCACTCCTGCCTTGCCTTTGCACCTAGTCCCCAGGCGTCCTTGCGGAGGGCTTAGGGGCCGGTGGGGTGCACGCTGCCAAGCCCTCCAGCCGTGAGAGCTCTGTCATAGGGAAGGGAATGGCAAGTGCAGGGCTCCTCCAGCGGTCGCTTGGCCGCCCAGACTCAGCACAGCACGGAGAGCACCAGGCTTCCCCAGGGCCCCCGGCTGTGGTCTGCAGCCCCACACACCCGGAGGCTGACTCCGTGAGCGCCCAGAAGGTGCCTGACAGACGTCATTTCCCTAGTGCTCTCCCCACCAGCAGAGACGTGGGCAGGTGGTTGGGGCCTGCCCCTGCGTGTCTGGGCTGCCGCCCACAGCCTCCGCTCAGGGGAAGCAGCCCCTGTGCCAAGACCTGCAGGAGGCGCGGGGCGTCCCTGCCTGGAAGCCAAGTGCACGGTCCGCTTGGAAGCGAGCCTCCTTGGGAAGAGTCGAGGGAGCCAAGCCGCGTGCAGCTGCAATCCCCGCTTGGGCCGAGCCGAGTGTGCCTCCAGGACGGCAGAGCTCCAGCTCTGCTCAGAGGCCGGATCTAGTCAAGTGCCTTGCGCGAGGCTGCTCTGCCCTGGGCGAGACTTGCCCAGGCTTGCCTCGCTGCTAGGCTTGCTGCCCGGGAAGGAGCAGGCTGTGCGATGCTGGGAGAGGCCCCTGGCGCCTTCCTGGCCTCAGCTCCACTCCTGCCTTGCCTTTGCATCTAGGCCCCGGGCGTCCTTGGGGAAGGCTTAGGAGCCGGTGGCTTGCACACTGCCAAGCCCTCCAGCAGTGAGGCCTCTCGTAGAGGGGAGGGGAGGGCAAGTGCAGGGCTGCACCAGCGGTTGCTTGGCCGCCCAGACTCAGCGCCGCACGGAGAGCACAAGGCTCCCAGGTCCCCTGGCTGTGGTCTGCAGCCCCACACTCCCGGAGGCTGACTCCGTGGGCGCCCAGAAGGTGCCTGACAGACGTCATGTCCCTAGCGCTCTGCTCCCCAGCAGAGACGTGTGCAGGTGGTGGGGCCTGCCCCTGCGTGTCTGGGCTCCCGCCGGCAGCCCCAGCTCCAGGGAAGCAGCCCCTGAGCCAAGAGCTGTAGGGGGCGCGGGGCGCCCCCGCCTGGAAGCCTAGTGCACAGCATGCGGGAAGCGAGCCTCCTCGGGAGAAGAGGAGGCAGCCCAGCTGCGTGCGTCTGCACTCACTCCTTGGGCGGAGCCCAGTGAGCCTCCAGTACGGCAGAGCTCCAGCTCTGCTCAGAGGCCCGATCTGGCAGAGTTGCTGGCGTGAGGCTGCTCTGCCCTGGGCGAGCCTTGCCCAGACTTGCCTCGCTGCTAGGCTTCCTGCCCGGGAAGGAGCAGGCTGCGCCAGACAGGCAGACGCTCCTGGCGCCTTCCTGGCCTCAGCTCCACTCCTGCCTTGCCTTTGCACCTAGTCCCCAGGCGTCCTTGCGGAGGGCTTAGGGGCCGGTGGGGTGCACGCTGCCAAGCCCTCCAGCCGTGAGAGCTCTGTCATAGGGAAGGGAATGGCAAGTGCAGGGCTCCTCCAGCGGTCGCTTGGCCGCCCAGACTCAGCACAGCACGGAGAGCACCAGGCTTCCCCAGGGCCCCCGGCTGTGGTCTGCAGCCCCACACACCCGGAGGCTGACTCCGTGAGCGCCCAGAAGGTGCCTGACAGACGTCATTTCCCTAGTGCTCTCCCCACCAGCAGAGACGTGGGCAGGTGGTTGGGGCCTGCCCCTGCGTGTCTGGGCTGCCGCCCACAGCCTCCGCTCAGGGGAAGCAGCCCCTGTGCCAAGACCTGCAGGAGGCGCGGGGCGTCCCTGCCTGGAAGCCAAGTGCACGGTCCGCTTGGAAGCGAGCCTCCTTGGGAAGAGTCGAGGGAGCCAAGCCGCGTGCAGCTGCAATCCCCGCTTGGGCCGAGCCGAGTGTGCCTCCAGGACGGCAGAGCTCCAGCTCTGCTCAGAGGCCGGATCTAGTCAAGTGCCTTGCGCGAGGCTGCTCTGCCCTGGGCGAGACTTGCCCAGGCTTGCCTCGCTGCTAGGCTTGCTGCCCGGGAAGGAGCAGGCTGTGCGATGCTGGGAGAGGCCCCTGGCGCCTTCCTGGCCTCAGCTCCACTCCTGCCTTGCCTTTGCATCTAGGCCCCGGGCGTCCTTGGGGAAGGCTTAGGAGCCGGTGGCTTGCACACTGCCAAGCCCTCCAGCAGTGAGGCCTCTCGTAGAGGGGAGGGGAGGGCAAGTGCAGGGCTGCACCAGCGGTTGCTTGGCCGCCCAGACTCAGCGCCGCACGGAGAGCACAAGGCTCCCAGGTCCCCTGGCTGTGGTCTGCAGCCCCACACTCCCGGAGGCTGACTCCGTGGGCGCCCAGAAGGTGCCTGACAGACGTCATGTCCCTAGCGCTCTGCTCCCCAGCAGAGACGTGTGCAGGTGGTGGGGCCTGCCCCTGCGTGTCTGGGCTCCCGCCGGCAGCCCCAGCTCCAGGGAAGCAGCCCCTGAGCCAAGAGATGTAGGGGGCGCGGGGCGCCCCCGCCTGGAAGCCTAGTGCACAGCATGCGGGAAGCGAGCCTCCTCGGGAGAAGAGGAGGCAGCCCAGCTGCGTGCGTCTGCACTCACTCCTTGGGCGGAGCCCAGTGAGCCTCCAGTACGGCAGAGCTCCAGCTCTGCTCAGAGGCCCGATCTGGCAGAGTTGCTGGCGTGAGGCTGCTCTGCCCTGGGCGAGCCTTGCCCAGACTTGCCTCGCTGCTAGGCTTCCTGCCCGGGAAGGAGCAGGCTGCGCCAGACAGGCAGACGCTCCTGGCGCCTTCCTGGCCTCAGCTCCACTCCTGCCTTGCCTTTGCACCTAGTCCCCAGGCGTCCTTGCGGAGGGCTTAGGGGCCGGTGGGGTGCACGCTGCCAAGCCCTCCAGCCGTGAGAGCTCTGTCATAGGGAAGGGAATGGCAAGTGCAGGGCTCCTCCAGCGGTCGCTTGGCCGCCCAGACTCAGCACAGCACGGAGAGCACCAGGCTTCCCCAGGGCCCCCGGCTGTGGTCTGCAGCCCCACACACCCGGAGGCTGACTCCGTGAGCGCCCAGAAGTTGCCTGACAGACGTCATTTCCCTAGTGCTCTCCCCACCAGCAGAGACGTGGGCAGGTGGTTGGGGCCTGCCCCTGCGTGTCTGGGCTGCCGCCCACAGCCTCCGCTCAGGGGAAGCAGCCCCTGTGCCAAGACCTGCAGGAGGCGCGGGGCGTCCCTGCCTGGAAGCCAAGTGCACGGTCCGCTTGGAAGCGAGCCTCCTTGGGAAGAGTCGAGGGAGCCAAGCCGCGTGCAGCTGCAATCCCCGCTTGGGCCGAGCCGAGTGTGCCTCCAGGACGGCAGAGCTCCAGCTCTGCTCAGAGGCCGGATCTAGTCAAGTGCCTTGCGCGAGGCTGCTCTGCCCTGGGCGAGACTTGCCCAGGCTTGCCTCGCTGCTAGGCTTGCTGCCCGGGAAGGAGCAGGCTGTGCGATGCTGGGAGAGGCCCCTGGCGCCTTCCTGGCCTCAGCTCCACTCCTGCCTTGCCTTTGCATCTAGGCCCCGGGCGTCCTTGGGGAAGGCTTAGGAGCCGGTGGCTTGCACACTGCCAAGCCCTCCAGCAGTGAGGCCTCTCGTAGAGGGGAGGGGAGGGCAAGTGCAGGGCTCCACCAGCGGTTGCTTGGCCGCCCAGACTCAGCGCCGCACGGAGAGCACAAGGCTCCCAGGTCCCCTGGCTGTGGTCTGCAGCCCCACACTCCCGGAGGCTGACTCCGTGGGCGCCCAGAAGGTGCCTGACAGACGTCATGTCCCTAGCGCTCTGCTCCCCAGCAGAGACGTGTGCAGGTGGTGGGGCCTGCCCCTGCGTGTCTGGGCTCCCGCCGGCAGCCCCAGCTCCAGGGAAGCAGCCCCTGAGCCAAGAGCTGTAGGGGGCGCGGGGCGCCCCCGCCTGGAAGCCTAGTGCACAGCATGCGGGAAGCGAGCCTCCTCGGGAGAAGAGGAGGCAGCCCAGCTGCGTGCGTCTGCACTCACTCCTTGGGCGGAGCCCAGTGAGCCTCCAGTACGGCAGAGCTCCAGCTCTGCTCAGAGGCCCGATCTGGCAGAGTTGCTGGCGTGAGGCTGCTCTGCCCTGGGCGAGCCTTGCCCAGACTTGCCTCGCTGCTAGGCTTCCTGCCCGGGAAGGAGCAGGCTGCGCCAGACAGGCAGACGCTCCTGGCGCCTTCCTGGCCTCAGCTCCACTCCTGCCTTGCCTTTGCACCTAGTCCCCAGGCGTCCTTGCGGAGGGCTTAGGGGCCGGTGGGGTGCACGCTGCCAAGCCCTCCAGCCGTGAGAGCTCTGTCATAGGGAAGGGAATGGCAAGTGCAGGGCTCCTCCAGCGGTCGCTTGGCCGCCCAGACTCAGCACAGCACGGAGAGCACCAGGCTTCCCCAGGGCCCCCGGCTGTGGTCTGCAGCCCCACACACCCGGAGGCTGACTCCGTGAGCGCCCAGAAGGTGCCTGACAGACGTCATTTCCCTAGTGCTCTCCCCACCAGCAGAGACGTGGGCAGGTGGTTGGGGCCTGCCCCTGCGTGTCTGGGCTGCCGCCCACAGCCTCCGCTCAGGGGAAGCAGCCCCTGTGCCAAGACCTGCAGGAGGCGCGGGGCGTCCCTGCCTGGAAGCCAAGTGCACGGTCCGCTTGGAAGCGAGCCTCCTTGGGAAGAGTCGAGGGAGCCAAGCCGCGTGCAGCTGCAATCCCCGCTTGGGCCGAGCCGAGTGTGCCTCCAGGACGGCAGAGCTCCAGCTCTGCTCAGAGGCCGGATCTAGTCAAGTGCCTTGCGCGAGGCTGCTCTGCCCTGGGCGAGACTTGCCCAGGCTTGCCTCGCTGCTAGGCTTGCTGCCCGGGAAGGAGCAGGCTGTGCGATGCTGGGAGAGGCCCCTGGCGCCTTCCTGGCCTCAGCTCCACTCCTGCCTTGCCTTTGCATCTAGGCCCCGGGCGTCCTTGGGGAAGGCTTAGGAGCCGGTGGCTTGCACACTGCCAAGCCCTCCAGCAGTGAGGCCTCTCGTAGAGGGGAGGGGAGGGCAAGTGCAGGGCTCCACCAGCGGTTGCTTGGCCGCCCAGACTCAGCGCCGCACGGAGAGCACAAGGCTCCCAGGTCCCCTGGCTGTGGTCTGCAGCCCCACACTCCCGGAGGCTGACTCCGTGGGCGCCCAGAAGGTGCCTGACAGACGTCATGTCCCTAGCGCTCTGCTCCCCAGCAGAGACGTGTGCAGGTGGTGGGGCCTGCCCCTGCGTGTCTGGGCTCCCGCCGGCAGCCCCAGCTCCAGGGAAGCAGCCCCTGAGCCAAGAGCTGTAGGGGGCGCGGGGCGCCCCCGCCTGGAAGCCTAGTGCACAGCATGCGGGAAGCGAGCCTCCTCGGGAGAAGAGGAGGCAGCCCAGCTGCGTGCGTCTGCACTCACTCCTTGGGCGGAGCCCAGTGAGCCTCCAGTACGGCAGAGCTCCAGCTCTGCTCAGAGGCCCGATCTGGCAGAGTTGCTGGCGTGAGGCTGCTCTGCCCTGGGCGAGCCTTGCCCAGACTTGCCTCGCTGCTAGGCTTCCTGCCCGGGAAGGAGCAGGCTGCGCCAGACAGGCAGACGCTCCTGGCGCCTTCCTGGCCTCAGCTCCACTCCTGCCTTGCCTTTGCACCTAGTCCCCAGGCGTCCTTGCGGAGGGCTTAGGGGCCGGTGGGGTGCACGCTGCCAAGCCCTCCAGCCGTGAGAGCTCTGTCATAGGGAAGGGAATGGCAAGTGCAGGGCTCCTCCAGCGGTCGCTTGGCCGCCCAGACTCAGCACAGCACGGAGAGCACCAGGCTTCCCCAGGGCCCCCGGCTGTGGTCTGCAGCCCCACACACCCGGAGGCTGACTCCGTGAGCGCCCAGAAGGTGCCTGACAGACGTCATTTCCCTAGTGCTCTCCCCACCAGCAGAGACGTGGGCAGGTGGTTGGGGCCTGCCCCTGCGTGTCTGGGCTGCCGCCCACAGCCTCCGCTCAGGGGAAGCAGCCCCTGTGCCAAGACCTGCAGGAGGCGCGGGGCGTCCCTGCCTGGAAGCCAAGTGCACGGTCCGCTTGGAAGCGAGCCTCCTTGGGAAGAGTCGAGGGAGCCAAGCCGCGTGCAGCTGCAATCCCCGCTTGGGCCGAGCCGAGTGTGCCTCCAGGACGGCAGAGCTCCAGCTCTGCTCAGAGGCCGGATCTAGTCAAGTGCCTTGCGCGAGGCTGCTCTGCCCTGGGCGAGACTTGCCCAGGCTTGTCTCGCTGCTAGGCTTGCTGCCCAGGATGGAGCAGTCTGTGCGATGCTGGGAGAGGCCACTGGCGCCTTCCTGGCCTCAGCTCCACTCCTGCCTTGCCTTTGCATCTAGGCCCCGGGCGTCCTTGGGGAAGGCTTAGGAGCCGGTGGCCTGCACACTGCCAAGCCCTGCAGCAGTGAGGCCTCTCGTAGAGGGGAGGGGAGGGCAAGTGCAGGGCTCCTCCAGCGGTTGCTTGGCCGCCCAGACTCAGCGCCGCACGGAGAGCACAAGGCTCCCAGGTCCCCTGGCTGTGGTCTGCAGCCCCACACTCCCGGAGGCTGACTCCGTGGGCGCCCAGAAGGTGCCTGACAGACGTCATGTCCCTAGCGCTCTGCTCCCCAGCAGAGACGTGTGCAGGTGGTGGGGCCTGCCCCTGCGTGTCTGGGCTCCCGCCGGCAGCCCCAGCTCCAGGGAAGCAGCCCCTGAGCCAAGAGCTGTAGGGGGCGCGGGGCGCCCCCGCCTGGAAGCCTAGTGCACAGCATGCGGGAAGCGAGCCTCCTCGGGAGAAGAGGAGGCAGCCCAGCTGCGTGCGTCTGCACTCACTCCTTGGGCGGAGCCCAGTGAGCCTCCAGGACGGCAGAGCTCCAGCTCTGCTCAGAGGCCCGATCTGGCAGAGTTGCTGGCGTGAGGCTGCTCTGCCCTGGGCGAGCCTTGCCCAGACTTGCCTCGCTGCTAGGCTTCCTGCCCGGGAAGGAGCAGGCTGCGCCAGACAGGCAGACGCTCCTGGCGCCTTCCTGGCCTCAGCTCCACTCCTGCCTTGCCTTTGCACCTAGTCCCCAGGCGTCCTTGCGGAGGGCTTAGGGGCCGGTGGGGTGCACGCTGCCAAGCCCTCCAGCCGTGAGAGCTCTGTCATAGGGAAGGGAATGGCAAGTGCAGGGCTCCTCCAGCGGTCGCTTGGCCGCCCAGACTCAGCACAGCACGGAGAGCACCAGGCTTCCCCAGGGCCCCCGGCTGTGGTCTGCAGCCCCACACACCCGGAGGCTGACTCCGTGAGCGCCCAGAAGGTGCCTGACAGACGTCATTTCCCTAGTGCTCTCCCCACCAGCAGAGACGTGGGCAGGTGGTTGGGGCCTGCCCCTGCGTGTCTGGGCTGCCGCCCACAGCCTCCGCTCAGGGGAAGCAGCCCCTGTGCCAAGACCTGCAGGAGGCGCGGGGCGTCCCTGCCTGGAAGCCAAGTGCACGGTCCGCTTGGAAGCGAGCCTCCTTGGGAAGAGTCGAGGGAGCCAAGCCGCGTGCAGCTGCAATCCCCGCTTGGGCCGAGCCGAGTGTGCCTCCAGGACGGCAGAGCTCCAGCTCTGCTCAGAGGCCGGATCTAGTCAAGTGCCTTGCGCGAGGCTGCTCTGCCCTGGGCGAGACTTGCCCAGGCTTGCCTCGCTGCTAGGCTTGCTGCCCGGGAAGGAGCAGGCTGTGCGATGCTGGGAGAGGCCCCTGGCGCCTTCCTGGCCTCAGCTCCACTCCTGCCTTGCCTTTGCATCTAGGCCCCGGGCGTCCTTGGGGAAGGCTTAGGAGCCGGTGGCTTGCACACTGCCAAGCCCTCCAGCAGTGAGGCCTCTCGTAGAGGGGAGGGGAGGGCAAGTGCAGGGCTCCACCAGCGGTTGCTTGGCCGCCCAGACTCAGCGCCGCACGGAGAGCACAAGGCTCCCAGGTCCCCTGGCTGTGGTCTGCAGCCCCACACTCCCGGAGGCTGACTCCGTGGGCGCCCAGAAGGTGCCTGACAGACGTCATGTCCCTAGCGCTCTGCTCCCCAGCAGAGACGTGTGCAGGTGGTGGGGCCTGCCCCTGCGTGTCTGGGCTCCCGCCGGCAGCCCCAGCTCCAGGGAAGCAGCCCCTGAGCCAAGAGCTGTAGGGGGCGCGGGGCGCCCCCGCCTGGAAGCCTAGTGCACAGCATGCGGGAAGCGAGCCTCCTCGGGAGAAGAGGAGGCAGCCCAGCTGCGTGCGTCTGCACTCACTCCTTGGGCGGAGCCCAGTGAGCCTCCAGTACGGCAGAGCTCCAGCTCTGCTCAGAGGCCCGATCTGGCAGAGTTGCTGGCGTGAGGCTGCTCTGCCCTGGGCGAGCCTTGCCCAGACTTGCCTCGCTGCTAGGCTTCCTGCCCGGGAAGGAGCAGGCTGCGCCAGACAGGCAGACGCTCCTGGCGCCTTCCTGGCCTCAGCTCCACTCCTGCCTTGCCTTTGCACCTAGTCCCCAGGCGTCCTTGCGGAGGGCTTAGGGGCCGGTGGGGTGCACGCTGCCAAGCCCTCCAGCCGTGAGAGCTCTGTCATAGGGAAGGGAATGGCAAGTGCAGGGCTCCTCCAGCGGTCGCTTGGCCGCCCAGACTCAGCACAGCACGGAGAGCACCAGGCTTCCCCAGGGCCCCCGGCTGTGGTCTGCAGCCCCACACACCCGGAGGCTGACTCCGTGAGCGCCCAGAAGGTGCCTGACAGACGTCATTTCCCTAGTGCTCTCCCCACCAGCAGAGACGTGGGCAGGTGGTTGGGGCCTGCCCCTGCGTGTCTGGGCTGCCGCCCACAGCCTCCGCTCAGGGGAAGCAGCCCCTGTGCCAAGACCTGCAGGAGGCGCGGGGCGTCCCTGCCTGGAAGCCAAGTGCACGGTCCGCTTGGAAGCGAGCCTCCTTGGGAAGAGTCGAGGGAGCCAAGCCGGGTGCAGCTGCAATCCCCGCTTGGGCCGAGCCGAGTGTGCCTCCAGGACGGCAGAGCTCCAGCTCTGCTCAGAGGCCGGATCTAGTCAAGTGCCTTGCGCGAGGCTGCTCTGCCCTGGGCGAGACTTGCCCAGGCTTGCCTCGCTGCTAGGCTTGCTGCCCGGGAAGGAGCAGGCTGTGCGATGCTGGGAGAGGCCCCTGGCGCCTTCCTGGCCTCAGCTCCACTCCTGCCTTGCCTTTGCATCTAGGCCCCGGGCGTCCTTGGGGAAGGCTTAGGAGCCGGTGGCTTGCACACTGCCAAGCCCTCCAGCAGTGAGGCCTCTCGTAGAGGGGAGGGGAGGGCAAGTGCAGGGCTCCACCAGCGGTTGCTTGGCCGCCCAGACTCAGCGCCGCACGGAGAGCACAAGGCTCCCAGGTCCCCTGGCTGTGGTCTGCAGCCCCACACTCCCGGAGGCTGACTCCGTGGGCGCCCAGAAGGTGCCTGACAGACGTCATGTCCCTAGCGCTCTGCTCCCCAGCAGAGACGTGTGCAGGTGGTGGGGCCTGCCCCTGCGTGTCTGGGCTCCCGCCGGCAGCCCCAGCTCCAGGGAAGCAGCCCCTGAGCCAAGAGCTGTAGGGGGCGCGGGGCGCCCCCGCCTGGAAGCCTAGTGCACAGCATGCGGGAAGCGAGCCTCCTCGGGAGAAGAGGAGGCAGCCCAGCTGCGTGCGTCTGCACTCACTCCTTGGGCGGAGCCCAGTGAGCCTCCAGTACGGCAGAGCTCCAGCTCTGCTCAGAGGCCCGATCTGGCAGAGTTGCTGGCGTGAGGCTGCTCTGCCCTGGGCGAGCCTTGCCCAGACTTGCCTCGCTGCTAGGCTTCCTGCCCGGGAAGGAGCAGGCTGCGCCAGACAGGCAGACGCTCCTGGCGCCTTCCTGGCCTCAGCTCCACTCCTGCCTTGCCTTTGCACCTAGTCCCCAGGCGTCCTTGCGGAGGGCTTAGGGGCCGGTGGGGTGCACGCTGCCAAGCCCTCCAGCCGTGAGAGCTCTGTCATAGGGAAGGGAATGGCAAGTGCAGGGCTCCTCCAGCGGTCGCTTGGCCGCCCAGACTCAGCACAGCACGGAGAGCACCAGGCTTCCCCAGGGCCCCCGGCTGTGGTCTGCAGCCCCACACACCCGGAGGCTGACTCCGTGAGCGCCCAGAAGGTGCCTGACAGACGTCATTTCCCTAGTGCTCTCCCCACCAGCAGAGACGTGGGCAGGTGGTTGGGGCCTGCCCCTGCGTGTCTGGGCTGCCGCCCACAGCCTCCGCTCAGGGGAAGCAGCCCCTGTGCCAAGACCTGCAGGAGGCGCGGGGCGTCCCTGCCTGGAAGCCAAGTGCACGGTCCGCTTGGAAGCGAGCCTCCTTGGGAAGAGTCGAGGGAGCCAAGCCGCGTGCAGCTGCAATCCCCGCTTGGGCCGAGCCGAGTGTGCCTCCAGGACGGCAGAGCTCCAGCTCTGCTCAGAGGCCGGATCTAGTCAAGTGCCTTGCGCGAGGCTGCTCTGCCCTGGGCGAGACTTGCCCAGGCTTGTCTCGCTGCTAGGCTTGCTGCCCAGGATGGAGCAGTCTGTGCGATGCTGGGAGAGGCCACTGGCGCCTTCCTGGCCTCAGCTCCACTCCTGCCTTGCCTTTGCATCTAGGCCCCGGGCGTCCTTGGGGAAGGCTTAGGAGCCGGTGGCCTGCACACTGCCAAGCCCTGCAGCAGTGAGGCCTCTCGTAGAGGGGAGGGGAGGGCAAGTGCAGGGCTCCTCCAGCGGTTGCTTGGCCGCCCAGACTCAGCGCCGCACGGAGAGCACAAGGCTCCCAGGTCCCCTGGCTGTGGTCTGCAGCCCCACACTCCCGGAGGCTGACTCCGTGGGCGCCCAGAAGGTGCCTGACAGACGTCATGTCCCTAGCGCTCTGCTCCCCAGCAGAGACGTGTGCAGGTGGTGGGGCCTGCCCCTGCGTGTCTGGGCTCCCGCCGGCAGCCCCAGCTCCAGGGAAGCAGCCCCTGAGCCAAGAGCTGTAGGGGGCGCGGGGCGCCCCCGCCTGGAAGCCTAGTGCACAGCATGCGGGAAGCGAGCCTCCTCGGGAGAAGAGGAGGCAGCCCAGCTGCGTGCGTCTGCACTCACTCCTTGGGCGGAGCCCAGTGAGCCTCCAGGACGGCAGAGCTCCAGCTCTGCTCAGAGGCCCGATCTGGCAGAGTTGCTGGCGTGAGGCTGCTCTGCCCTGGGCGAGCCTTGCCCAGACTTGCCTCGCTGCTAGGCTTCCTGCCCGGGAAGGAGCAGGCTGCGCCAGACAGGCAGACGCTCCTGGCGCCTTCCTGGCCTCAGCTCCACTCCTGCCTTGCCTTTGCACCTAGTCCCCAGGCGTCCTTGCGGAGGGCTTAGGGGCCGGTGGGGTGCACGCTGCCAAGCCCTCCAGCCGTGAGAGCTCTGTCATAGGGAAGGGAATGGCAAGTGCAGGGCTCCTCCAGCGGTCGCTTGGCCGCCCAGACTCAGCACAGCACGGAGAGCACCAGGCTTCCCCAGGGCCCCCGGCTGTGGTCTGCAGCCCCACACACCCGGAGGCTGACTCCGTGAGCGCCCAGAAGGTGCCTGACAGACGTCATTTCCCTAGTGCTCTCCCCACCAGCAGAGACGTGGGCAGGTGGTTGGGGCCTGCCCCTGCGTGTCTGGGCTGCCGCCCACAGCCTCCGCTCAGGGGAAGCAGCCCCTGTGCCAAGACCTGCAGGAGGCGCGGGGCGTCCCTGCCTGGAAGCCAAGTGCACGGTCCGCTTGGAAGCGAGCCTCCTTGGGAAGAGTCGAGGGAGCCAAGCCGCGTGCAGCTGCAATCCCCGCTTGGGCCGAGCCGAGTGTGCCTCCAGGACGGCAGAGCTCCAGCTCTGCTCAGAGGCCGGATCTAGTCAAGTGCCTTGCGCGAGGCTGCTCTGCCCTGGGCGAGACTTGCCCAGGCTTGCCTCGCTGCTAGGCTTGCTGCCCGGGAAGGAGCAGGCTGTGCGATGCTGGGAGAGGCCCCTGGCGCCTTCCTGGCCTCAGCTCCACTCCTGCCTTGCCTTTGCATCTAGGCCCCGGGCGTCCTTGGGGAAGGCTTAGGAGCCGGTGGCTTGCACACTGCCAAGCCCTCCAGCAGTGAGGCCTCTCGTAGAGGGGAGGGGAGGGCAAGTGCAGGGCTCCACCAGCGGTTGCTTGGCCGCCCAGACTCAGCGCCGCACGGAGAGCACAAGGCTCCCAGGTCCCCTGGCTGTGGTCTGCAGCCCCACACTCCCGGAGGCTGACTCCGTGGGCGCCCAGAAGGTGCCTGACAGACGTCATGTCCCTAGCGCTCTGCTCCCCAGCAGAGACGTGTGCAGGTGGTGGGGCCTGCCCCTGCGTGTCTGGGCTCCCGCCGGCAGCCCCAGCTCCAGGGAAGCAGCCCCTGAGCCAAGAGCTGTAGGGGGCGCGGGGCGCCCCCGCCTGGAAGCCTAGTGCACAGCATGCGGGAAGCGAGCCTCCTCGGGAGAAGAGGAGGCAGCCCAGCTGCGTGCGTCTGCACTCACTCCTTGGGCGGAGCCCAGTGAGCCTCCAGTACGGCAGAGCTCCAGCTCTGCTCAGAGGCCCGATCTGGCAGAGTTGCTGGCGTGAGGCTGCTCTGCCCTGGGCGAGCCTTGCCCAGACTTGCCTCGCTGCTAGGCTTCCTGCCCGGGAAGGAGCAGGCTGCGCCAGACAGGCAGACGCTCCTGGCGCCTTCCTGGCCTCAGCTCCACTCCTGCCTTGCCTTTGCACCTAGTCCCCAGGCGTCCTTGCGGAGGGCTTAGGGGCCGGTGGGGTGCACGCTGCCAAGCCCTCCAGCCGTGAGAGCTCTGTCATAGGGAAGGGAATGGCAAGTGCAGGGCTCCTCCAGCGGTCGCTTGGCCGCCCAGACTCAGCACAGCACGGAGAGCACCAGGCTTCCCCAGGGCCCCCGGCTGTGGTCTGCAGCCCCACACACCCGGAGGCTGACTCCGTGAGCGCCCAGAAGGTGCCTGACAGACGTCATTTCCCTAGTGCTCTCCCCACCAGCAGAGACGTGGGCAGGTGGTTGGGGCCTGCCCCTGCGTGTCTGGGCTGCCGCCCACAGCCTCCGCTCAGGGGAAGCAGCCCCTGTGCCAAGACCTGCAGGAGGCGCGGGGCGTCCCTGCCTGGAAGCCAAGTGCACGGTCCGCTTGGAAGCGAGCCTCCTTGGGAAGAGTCGAGGGAGCCAAGCCGGGTGCAGCTGCAATCCCCGCTTGGGCCGAGCCGAGTGTGCCTCCAGGACGGCAGAGCTCCAGCTCTGCTCAGAGGCCGGATCTAGTCAAGTGCCTTGCGCGAGGCTGCTCTGCCCTGGGCGAGACTTGCCCAGGCTTGCCTCGCTGCTAGGCTTGCTGCCCGGGAAGGAGCAGGCTGTGCGATGCTGGGAGAGGCCCCTGGCGCCTTCCTGGCCTCAGCTCCACTCCTGCCTTGCCTTTGCATCTAGGCCCCGGGCGTCCTTGGGGAAGGCTTAGGAGCCGGTGGCTTGCACACTGCCAAGCCCTCCAGCAGTGAGGCCTCTCGTAGAGGGGAGGGGAGGGCAAGTGCAGGGCTCCACCAGCGGTTGCTTGGCCGCCCAGACTCAGCGCCGCACGGAGAGCACAAGGCTCCCAGGTCCCCTGGCTGTGGTCTGCAGCCCCACACTCCCGGAGGCTGACTCCGTGGGCGCCCAGAAGGTGCCTGACAGACGTCATGTCCCTAGCGCTCTGCTCCCCAGCAGAGACGTGTGCAGGTGGTGGGGCCTGCCCCTGCGTGTCTGGGCTCCCGCCGGCAGCCCCAGCTCCAGGGAAGCAGCCCCTGAGCCAAGACCTGTAGGGGGCGCGGGGCGCCCCCGCCTGGAAGCCTAGTGCACAGCATGCGGGAAGCGAGCCTCCTCGGGAGAAGAGGAGGCAGCGCAGCTGCGTGCGTCTGCACTCACTCCTTGGGCGGAGCCCAGTGAGCCTCCAGTACGGCAGAGCTCCAGCTCTGCTCAGAGGCCCGATCTGGCAGAGTGGCTGGCGTGAGGCTGCTCTGCCCTGGGCGAGCCTTGCCCAGACTTGCCTCGCTGCTAGGCTTCCTGCCCGGGAAGGAGCAGGCTGCGCCAGACAGGCAGACGCTCCTGGCGCCTTCCTGGCCTCAGCTCCACTCCTGCCTTGCCTTTGCACCTAGTCCCCAGGCGTCCTTGCGGAGGGCTTAGGGGCCGGTGGGGTGCACGCTGCCAAGCCCTCCAGCCGTGAGAGCTCTGTCATAGGGAAGGGAATGGCAAGGGCAGGGCTCCTCCAGCGGTCGCTTGGCCGCCCAGACTCAGCACAGCACGGAGAGCACCAGGCTTCCCCAGGGCCCCCGGCTGTGGTCTGCAGCCCCACACACCCGGAGGCTGACTCCGTGAGCGCCCAGAAGGTGCCTGACAGACGTCATTTCCCTAGTGCTCTCCCCACCAGCAGAGACGTGGGCAGGTGGTTGGGGCCTGCCCCTGCGTGTCTGGGCTGCCGCCCGCAGCCTCCGCTCAGGGGAAGCAGCCCCTGTGCCAAGCCCTGCAGGAGGCGCGGGGCGTCCCTGCCTGGAAGCCAAGTGCACGGTCCGCTTGGAAGCGAGCCTCCTTGGGAAGAGTCGAGGGAGCCAAGCCGCGTGCAGCTGCAATCCCTGCTTGGGCCGAGCCGAGTGTGCCTCCAGGACGGCAGAGCTCCAGCTCTGCTCAGAGGCCGGATCCAGTCAAGTGCCTTGCGCGAGGCTGCTCTGCCCTGGGCGAGACTTGCCCAGGCTTGCCTCGCTGCTAGGCTTGCTGCCCGGGAAGGAGCAGGCTGTGCGATGCTGGGAGAGGCCCCTGGCGCCTTCCTGGCCTCAGCTCCACTCCTGCCTTGCCTTTGCATCTAGGCCCCGGGCGTCCTTGGGGAAGGCTTAGGAGCCGGTGGCTTGCACACTGCCAAGCCCTCCAGCAGTGAGGCCTCTCGTAGAGGGGAGGGGAGGGCAAGTGCAGGGCTCCACCAGCGGTTGCTTGGCCGCCCAGACTCAGCGCCGCACGGAGAGCACAAGGCTCCCAGGTCCCCTGGCTGTGGTCTGCAGCCCCACACTCCCGGAGGCTGACTCCGTGGGCGCCCAGAAGGTGCCTGACAGACGTCATGTCCCTAGCGCTCTGCTCCCCAGCAGAGACGTGTGCAGGTGGTGGGGCCTGCCCCTGCGTGTCTGGGCTCCCGCCGGCAGCCCCAGCTCCAGGGAAGCAGCCCCTGAGCCAAGACCTGTAGGGGGCGCGGGGCGCCCCCGCCTGGAAGCCTAGTGCACAGCATGCGGGAAGCGAGCCTCCTCGGGAGAAGAGGAGGCAGCGCAGCTGCGTGCGTCTGCACTCACTCCTTGGGCGGAGCCCAGTGAGCCTCCAGTACGGCAGAGCTCCAGCTCTGCTCAGAGGCCCGATCTGGCAGAGTGGCTGGCGTGAGGCTGCTCTGCCCTGGGCGAGCCTTGCCCAGACTTGCCTCGCTGCTAGGCTTCCTGCCCGGGAAGGAGCAGGCTGCGCCAGACAGGCAGACGCTCCTGGCGCCTTCCTGGCCTCAGCTCCACTCCTGCCTTGCCTTTGCACCTAGTCCCCAGGCGTCCTTGCGGAGGGCTTAGGGGCCGGTGGGGTGCACGCTGCCAAGCCCTCCAGCCGTGAGAGCTCTGTCATAGGGAAGGGAATGGCAAGTGCAGGGCTCCTCCAGCGGTCGCTTGGCCGCCCAGACTCAGCACAGCACGGAGAGCACCAGGCTTCCCCAGGGCCCCCGGCTGTGGTCTGCAGCCCCACACACCCGGAGGCTGACTCCGTGAGCGCCCAGAAGGTGCCTGACAGACGTCATTTCCCTAGTGCTCTCCCCACCAGCAGAGACGTGGGCAGGTGGTTGGGGCCTGCCCCTGCGTGTCTGGGCTGCCGCCCGCAGCCTCCGCTCAGGGGAAGCAGCCCCTGTGCCAAGCCCTGCAGGAGGCGCGGGGCGTCCCTGCCTGGAAGCCAAGTGCACGGTCCGCTTGGAAGCGAGCCTCCTTGGGAAGAGTCGAGGGAGCCAAGCCGCGTGCAGCTGCAATCCCCGCTTGGGCCGAGCCGAGTGTGCCTCCAGGACGGCAGAGCTCCAGCTCTGCTCAGAGGCCGGATCTAGTCAAGTGCCTTGCGCGAGGCTGCTCTGCCCTGGGCGAGACTTGCCCAGGCTTGCCTCGCTGCTAGGCTTGCTGCCCGGGAAGGAGCAGGCTGTGCGATGCTGGGAGAGGCCCCTGGCGCCTTCCTGGCCTCAGCTCCACTCCTGCCTTGCCTTTGCATCTAGGCCCCGGGCGTCCTTGGGGAAGGCTTAGGAGCCGGTGGCTTGCACACTGCCAAGCCCTCCAGCAGTGAGGCCTCTCGTAGAGGGGAGGGGAGGGCAAGTGCAGGGCTCCACCAGCGGTTGCTTGGCCGCCCAGACTCAGCGCCGCACGGAGAGCACAAGGCTCCCAGGTCCCCTGGCTGTGGTCTGCAGCCCCACACTCCCGGAGGCTGACTCCGTGGGCGCCCAGAAGGTGCCTGACAGACGTCATGTCCCTAGCGCTCTGCTCCCCAGCAGAGACGTGTGCAGGTGGTGGGGCCTGCCCCTGCGTGTCTGGGCTCCCGCCGGCAGCCCCAGCTCCAGGGAAGCAGCCCCTGAGCCAAGACCTGTAGGGGGCGCGGGGCGCCCCCGCCTGGAAGCCTAGTGCACAGCATGCGGGAAGCGAGCCTCCTCGGGAGAAGAGGAGGCAGCCCAGCTGCGTGCGTCTGCACTCACTCCTTGGGCGGAGCCCAGTGAGCCTCCAGTACGGCAGAGCTCCAGCTCTGCTCAGAGGCCCGATCTGGCAGAGTGGCTGGCGTGAGGCTGCTCTGCCCTGGGCGAGCCTTGCCCAGACTTGCCTCGCTGCTAGGCTTCCTGCCCGGGAAGGAGCAGGCTGCGCCAGACAGGCAGACGCTCCTGGCGCCTTCCTGGCCTCAGCTCCACTCCTGCCTTGCCTTTGCACCTAGTCCCCAGGCGTCATTGCGGAGGGCTGAGGGGCCGGTGGGGTGCACGCTGCCAAGCCCTCCAGCCGTGAGAGCTCTGTCATAGGGAAGGGAATGGCAAGGGCAGGGCTCCTCCAGCGGTCGCTTGGCCGCCCAGACTCAGCACAGCACGGAGAGCACCAGGCTTCCCCAGGGCCCCCGGCTGTGGTCTGCAGCCCCACACACCCGGAGGCTGACTCCGTGAGCGCCCAGAAGGTGCCTGACAGACGTCATTTCCCTAGTGCTCTCCCCACCAGCAGAGACGTGGGCAGGTGGTTGGGGCCTGCCCCTGCGTGTCTGGGCTGCCGCCCGCAGCCTCCGCTCAGGGGAAGCAGCCCCTGTGCCAAGCCCTGCAGGAGGCGCGGGGCGTCCCTGCCTGGAAGCCAAGTGCACGGTCCGCTTGGAAGCGAGCCTCCTTGGGAAGAGTCGAGGGAGCCAAGCCGCGTGCAGCTGCAATCCCTGCTTGGGCCGAGCCGAGTGTGCCTCCAGGACGGCAGAGCTCCAGCTCTGCTCAGAGGCCGGATCCAGTCAAGTGCCTTGCGCGAGGCTGCTCTGCCCTGGGCGAGACTTGCCCAGGCTTGCCTCGCTGCTAGGCTTGCTGCCCGGGAAGGAGCAGGCTGTGCGATGCTGGGAGAGGCCCCTGGCGCCTTCCTGGCCTCAGCTCCACTCCTGCCTTGCCTTTGCATCTAGGCCCCGGGCGTCCTTGGGGAAGGCTTAGGAGCCGGTGGCTTGCACACTGCCAAGCCCTCCAGCAGTGAGGCCTCTCGTAGAGGGGAGGGGAGGGCAAGTGCAGGGCTCCACCAGCGGTTGCTTGGCCGCCCAGACTCAGCGCCGCACGGAGAGCACAAGGCTCCCAGGTCCCCTGGCTGTGCTCTGCAGCCCCACACTCCCGGAGGCTGACTCCGTGGGCGCCCAGAAGGTGCCTGACAGACGTCATGTCCCTAGCGCTCTGCTCCCCAGCAGAGACGTGTGCAGGTGGTGGGGCCTGCCCCTGCGTGTCTGGGCTCCCGCCGGCAGCCCCAGCTCCAGGGAAGCAGCCCCTGAGCCAAGACCTGTAGGGGGCGCGGGGCGCCCCCGCCTGGAAGCCTAGTGCACAGCATGCGGGAAGCGAGCCTCCTCGGGAGAAGAGGAGGCAGCGCAGCTGCGTGCGTCTGCACTCACTCCTTGGGCGGAGCCCAGTGAGCCTCCAGTACGGCAGAGCTCCAGCTCTGCTCAGAGGCCCGATCTGGCAGAGTGGCTGGCGTGAGGCTGCTCTGCCCTGGGCGAGCCTTGCCCAGACTTGCCTCGCTGCTAGGCTTCCTGCCCGGGAAGGAGCAGGCTGCGCCAGACAGGCAGACGCTCCTGGCGCCTTCCTGGCCTCAGCTCCACTCCTGCCTTGCCTTTGCACCTAGTCCCCAGGCGTCCTTGCGGAGGGCTTAGGGGCCGGTGGGGTGCACGCTGCCAAGCCCTCCAGCCGTGAGAGCTCTGTCATAGGGAAGGGAATGGCAAGGGCAGGGCTCCTCCAGCGGTCGCTTGGCCGCCCAGACTCAGCACAGCACGGAGAGCACCAGGCTTCCCCAGGGCCCCCGGCTGTGGTCTGCAGCCCCACACACCCGGAGGCTGACTCCGTGAGCGCCCAGAAGGTGCCTGACAGACGTCATTTCCCTAGTGCTCTCCCCACCAGCAGAGACGTGGGCAGGTGGTTGGGGCCTGCCCCTGCGTGTCTGGGCTGCCGCCCGCAGCCTCCGCTCAGGGGAAGCAGCCCCTGTGCCAAGCCCTGCAGGAGGCGCGGGGCGTCCCTGCCTGGAAGCCAAGTGCACGGTCCGCTTGGAAGCGAGCCTCCTTGGGAAGAGTCGAGGGAGCCAAGCCGCGTGCAGCTGCAATCCCTGCTTGGGCCGAGCCGAGTGTGCCTCCAGGACGGCAGAGCTCCAGCTCTGCTCAGAGGCCGGATCCAGTCAAGTGCCTTGCGCGAGGCTGCTCTGCCCTGGGCGAGACTTGCCCAGGCTTGCCTCGCTGCTAGGCTTGCTGCCCGGGAAGGAGCAGGCTGTGCGATGCTGGGAGAGGCCCCTGGCGCCTTCCTGGCCTCAGCTCCACTCCTGCCTTGCCTTTGCATCTAGGCCCCGGGCGTCCTTGGGGAAGGCTTAGGAGCCGGTGGCTTGCACACTGCCAAGCCCTCCAGCAGTGAGGCCTCTCGTAGAGGGGAGGGGAGGGCAAGTGCAGGGCTCCACCAGCGGTTGCTTGGCCGCCCAGACTCAGCGCCGCACGGAGAGCACAAGGCTCCCAGGTCCCCTGGCTGTGGTCTGCAGCCCCACACTCCCGGAGGCTGACTCCGTGGGCGCCCAGAAGGTGCCTGACAGACGTCATGTCCCTAGCGCTCTGCTCCCCAGCAGAGACGTGTGCAGGTGGTGGGGCCTGCCCCTGCGTGTCTGGGCTCCCGCCGGCAGCCCCAGCTCCAGGGAAGCAGCCCCTGAGCCAAGACCTGTAGGGGGCGCGGGGCGCCCCCGCCTGGAAGCCTAGTGCACAGCATGCGGGAAGCGAGCCTCCTCGGGAGAAGAGGAGGCAGCGCAGCTGCGTGCGTCTGCACTCACTCCTTGGGCGGAGCCCAGTGAGCCTCCAGTACGGCAGAGCTCCAGCTCTGCTCAGAGGCCCGATCTGGCAGAGTGGCTGGCGTGAGGCTGCTCTGCCCTGGGCGAGCCTTGCCCAGACTTGCCTCGCTGCTAGGCTTCCTGCCCGGGAAGGAGCAGGCTGCGCCAGACAGGCAGACGCTCCTGGCGCCTTCCTGGCCTCAGCTCCACTCCTGCCTTGCCTTTGCACCTAGTCCCCAGGCGTCCTTGCGGAGGGCTTAGGGGCCGGTGGGGTGCACGCTGCCAAGCCCTCCAGCCGTGAGAGCTCTGTCATAGGGAAGGGAATGGCAAGGGCAGGGCTCCTCCAGCGGTCGCTTGGCCGCCCAGACTCAGCACAGCACGGAGAGCACCAGGCTTCCCCAGGGCCCCCGGCTGTGGTCTGCAGCCCCACACACCCGGAGGCTGACTCCGTGAGCGCCCAGAAGGTGCCTGACAGACGTCATTTCCCTAGTGCTCTCCCCACCAGCAGAGACGTGGGCAGGTGGTTGGGGCCTGCCCCTGCGTGTCTGGGCTGCCGCCCGCAGCCTCCGCTCAGGGGAAGCAGCCCCTGTGCCAAGCCCTGCAGGAGGCGCGGGGCGTCCCTGCCTGGAAGCCAAGTGCACGGTCCGCTTGGAAGCGAGCCTCCTTGGGAAGAGTCGAGGGAGCCAAGCCGCGTGCAGCTGCAATCCCTGCTTGGGCCGAGCCGAGTGTGCCTCCAGGACGGCAGAGCTCCAGCTCTGCTCAGAGGCCGGATCCAGTCAAGTGCCTTGCGCGAGGCTGCTCTGCCCTGGGCGAGACTTGCCCAGGCTTGCCTCGCTGCTAGGCTTGCTGCCCGGGAAGGAGCAGGCTGTGCGATGCTGGGAGAGGCCCCTGGCGCCTTCCTGGCCTCAGCTCCACTCCTGCCTTGCCTTTGCATCTAGGCCCCGGGCGTCCTTGGGGAAGGCTTAGGAGCCGGTGGCTTGCACACTGCCAAGCCCTCCAGCAGTGAGGCCTCTCGTAGAGGGGAGGGGAGGGCAAGTGCAGGGCTCCACCAGCGGTTGCTTGGCCGCCCAGACTCAGCGCCGCACGGAGAGCACAAGGCTCCCAGGTCCCCTGGCTGTGGTCTGCAGCCCCACACTCCCGGAGGCTGACTCCGTGGGCGCCCAGAAGGTGCCTGACAGACGTCATGTCCCTAGCGCTCTGCTCCCCAGCAGAGACGTGTGCAGGTGGTGGGGCCTGCCCCTGCGTGTCTGGGCTCCCGCCGGCAGCCCCAGCTCCAGGGAAGCAGCCCCTGAGCCAAGACCTGTAGGGGGCGCGGGGCGCCCCCGCCTGGAAGCCTAGTGCACAGCATGCGGGAAGCGAGCCTCCTCGGGAGAAGAGGAGGCAGCGCAGCTGCGTGCGTCTGCACTCACTCCTTGGGCGGAGCCCAGTGAGCCTCCAGTACGGCAGAGCTCCAGCTCTGCTCAGAGGCCCGATCTGGCAGAGTGGCTGGCGTGAGGCTGCTCTGCCCTGGGCGAGCCTTGCCCAGACTTGCCTCGCTGCTAGGCTTCCTGCCCGGGAAGGAGCAGGCTGCGCCAGACAGGCAGACGCTCCTGGCGCCTTCCTGGCCTCAGCTCCACTCCTGCCTTGCCTTTGCACCTAGTCCCCAGGCGTCCTTGCGGAGGGCTTAGGGGCCGGTGGGGTGCACGCTGCCAAGCCCTCCAGCCGTGAGAGCTCTGTCATAGGGAAGGGAATGGCAAGGGCAGGGCTCCTCCAGCGGTCGCTTGGCCGCCCAGACTCAGCACAGCACGGAGAGCACCAGGCTTCCCCAGGGCCCCCGGCTGTGGTCTGCAGCCCCACACACCCGGAGGCTGACTCCGTGAGCGCCCAGAAGGTGCCTGACAGACGTCATTTCCCTAGTGCTCTCCCCACCAGCAGAGACGTGGGCAGGTGGTTGGGGCCTGCCCCTGCGTGTCTGGGCTGCCGCCCGCAGCCTCCGCTCAGGGGAAGCAGCCCCTGTGCCAAGCCCTGCAGGAGGCGCGGGGCGTCCCTGCCTGGAAGCCAAGTGCACGGTCCGCTTGGAAGCGAGCCTCCTTGGGAAGAGTCGAGGGAGCCAAGCCGCGTGCAGCTGCAATCCCTGCTTGGGCCGAGCCGAGTGTGCCTCCAGGACGGCAGAGCTCCAGCTCTGCTCAGAGGCCGGATCCAGTCAAGTGCCTTGCGCGAGGCTGCTCTGCCCTGGGCGAGACTTGCCCAGGCTTGCCTCGCTGCTAGGCTTGCTGCCCGGGAAGGAGCAGGCTGTGCGATGCTGGGAGAGGCCCCTGGCGCCTTCCTGGCCTCAGCTCCACTCCTGCCTTGCCTTTGCATCTAGGCCCCGGGCGTCCTTGGGGAAGGCTTAGGAGCCGGTGGCTTGCACACTGCCAAGCCCTCCAGCAGTGAGGCCTCTCGTAGAGGGGAGGGGAGGGCAAGTGCAGGGCTCCACCAGCGGTTGCTTGGCCGCCCAGACTCAGCGCCGCACGGAGAGCACAAGGCTCCCAGGTCCCCTGGCTGTGGTCTGCAGCCCCACACTCCCGGAGGCTGACTCCGTGGGCGCCCAGAAGGTGCCTGACAGACGTCATGTCCCTAGCGCTCTGCTCCCCAGCAGAGACGTGTGCAGGTGGTGGGGCCTGCCCCTGCGTGTCTGGGCTCCCGCCGGCAGCCCCAGCTCCAGGGAAGCAGCCCCTGAGCCAAGACCTGTAGGGGGCGCGGGGCGCCCCCGCCTGGAAGCCTAGTGCACAGCATGCGGGAAGCGAGCCTCCTCGGGAGAAGAGGAGGCAGCGCAGCTGCGTGCGTCTGCACTCACTCCTTGGGCGGAGCCCAGTGAGCCTCCAGTACGGCAGAGCTCCAGCTCTGCTCAGAGGCCCGATCTGGCAGAGTGGCTGGCGTGAGGCTGCTCTGCCCTGGGCGAGCCTTGCCCAGACTTGCCTCGCTGCTAGGCTTCCTGCCCGGGAAGGAGCAGGCTGCGCCAGACAGGCAGACGCTCCTGGCGCCTTCCTGGCCTCAGCTCCACTCCTGCCTTGCCTTTGCACCTAGTCCCCAGGCGTCCTTGCGGAGGGCTTAGGGGCCGGTGGGGTGCACGCTGCCAAGCCCTCCAGCCGTGAGAGCTCTGTCATAGGGAAGGGAATGGCAAGGGCAGGGCTCCTCCAGCGGTCGCTTGGCCGCCCAGACTCAGCACAGCACGGAGAGCACCAGGCTTCCCCAGGGCCCCCGGCTGTGGTCTGCAGCCCCACACACCCGGAGGCTGACTCCGTGAGCGCCCAGAAGGTGCCTGACAGACGTCATTTCCCTAGTGCTCTCCCCACCAGCAGAGACGTGGGCAGGTGGTTGGGGCCTGCCCCTGCGTGTCTGGGCTGCCGCCCGCAGCCTCCGCTCAGGGGAAGCAGCCCCTGTGCCAAGCCCTGCAGGAGGCGCGGGGCGTCCCTGCCTGGAAGCCAAGTGCACGGTCCGCTTGGAAGCGAGCCTCCTTGGGAAGAGTCGAGGGAGCCAAGCCGCGTGCAGCTGCAATCCCTGCTTGGGCCGAGCCGAGTGTGCCTCCAGGACGGCAGAGCTCCAGCTCTGCTCAGAGGCCGGATCCAGTCAAGTGCCTTGCGCGAGGCTGCTCTGCCCTGGGCGAGACTTGCCCAGGCTTGCCTCGCTGCTAGGCTTGCTGCCCGGGAAGGAGCAGGCTGTGCGATGCTGGGAGAGGCCCCTGGCGCCTTCCTGGCCTCAGCTCCACTCCTGCCTTGCCTTTGCATCTAGGCCCCGGGCGTCCTTGGGGAAGGCTTAGGAGCCGGTGGCTTGCACACTGCCAAGCCCTCCAGCAGTGAGGCCTCTCGTAGAGGGGAGGGGAGGGCAAGTGCAGGGCTCCACCAGCGGTTGCTTGGCCGCCCAGACTCAGCGCCGCACGGAGAGCACAAGGCTCCCAGGTCCCCTGGCTGTGGTCTGCAGCCCCACACTCCCGGAGGCTGACTCCGTGGGCGCCCAGAAGGTGCCTGACAGACGTCATGTCCCTAGCGCTCTGCTCCCCAGCAGAGACGTGTGCAGGTGGTGGGGCCTGCCCCTGCGTGTCTGGGCTCCCGCCGGCAGCCCCAGCTCCAGGGAAGCAGCCCCTGAGCCAAGAGCTGTAGGGGGCGCGGGGCGCCCCCGCCTGGAAGCCTAGTGCACAGCATGCGGGAAGCGAGCCTCCTCGGGAGAAGAGGAGGCAGCCCAGCTGCGTGCGTCTGCACTCACTCCTTGGGCGGAGCCCAGTGAGCCTCCAGTACGGCAGAGCTCCAGCTCTGCTCAGAGGCCCGATCTGGCAGAGTGGCTGGCGTGAGGCTGCTCTGCCCTGGGCGAGCCTTGCCCAGACTTGCCTCGCTGCTAGGCTTCCTGCCCGGGAAGGAGCAGGCTGCGCCAGACAGGCAGACGCTCCTGGCGCCTTCCTGGCCTCAGCTCCACTCCTGCCTTGCCTTTGCACCTAGTCCCCAGGCGTCCTTGCGGAGGGCTTAGGGGCCGGTGGGGTGCACGCTGCCAAGCCCTCCAGCCGTGAGAGCTCTGTCATAGGGAAGGGAATGGCAAGGGCAGGGCTCCTCCAGCGGTCGCTTGGCCGCCCAGACTCAGCACAGCACGGAGAGCACCAGGCTTCCCCAGGGCCCCCGGCTGTGGTCTGCAGCCCCACACACCCGGAGGCTGACTCCGTGAGCGCCCAGAAGGTGCCTGACAGACGTCATTTCCCTAGTGCTCTCCCCACCAGCAGAGACGTGGGCAGGTGGTTGGGGCCTGCCCCTGCGTGTCTGGGCTGCCGCCCGCAGCCTCCGCTCAGGGGAAGCAGCCCCTGTGCCAAGCCCTGCAGGAGGCGCGGGGCGTCCCTGCCTGGAAGCCAAGTGCACGGTCCGCTTGGAAGCGAGCCTCCTTGGGAAGAGTCGAGGGAGCCAAGCCGCGTGCAGCTGCAATCCCTGCTTGGGCCGAGCCGAGTGTGCCTCCAGGACGGCAGAGCTCCAGCTCTGCTCAGAGGCCGGATCCAGTCAAGTGCCTTGCGCGAGGCTGCTCTGCCCTGGGCGAGACTTGCCCAGGCTTGCCTCGCTGCTAGGCTTGCTGCCCGGGAAGGAGCAGGCTGTGCGATGCTGGGAGAGGCCCCTGGCGCCTTCCTGGCCTCAGCTCCACTCCTGCCTTGCCTTTGCATCTAGGCCCCGGGCGTCCTTGGGGAAGGCTTAGGAGCCGGTGGCTTGCACACTGCCAAGCCCTCCAGCAGTGAGGCCTCTCGTAGAGGGGAGGGGAGGGCAAGTGCAGGGCTCCACCAGCGGTTGCTTGGCCGCCCAGACTCAGCGCCGCACGGAGAGCACAAGGCTCCCAGGTCCCCTGGCTGTGCTCTGCAGCCCCACACTCCCGGAGGCTGACTCCGTGGGCGCCCAGAAGGTGCCTGACAGACGTCATGTCCCTAGCGCTCTGCTCCCCAGCAGAGACGTGTGCAGGTGGTGGGGCCTGCCCCTGCGTGTCTGGGCTCCCGCCGGCAGCCCCAGCTCCAGGGAAGCAGCCCCTGAGCCAAGACCTGTAGGGGGCGCGGGGCGCCCCCGCCTGGAAGCCTAGTGCACAGCATGCGGGAAGCGAGCCTCCTCGGGAGAAGAGGAGGCAGCCCAGCTGCGTGCGTCTGCACTCACTCCTTGGGCGGAGCCCAGTGAGCCTCCAGTACGGCAGAGCTCCAGCTCTGCTCAGAGGCCCGATCTGGCAGAGTGGCTGGCGTGAGGCTGCTCTGCCCTGGGCGAGCCTTGCCCAGACTTGCCTCGCTGCTAGGCTTCCTGCCCGGGAAGGAGCAGGCTGCGCCAGACAGGCAGACGCTCCTGGCGCCTTCCTGGCCTCAGCTCCACTCCTGCCTTGCCTTTGCACCTAGTCCCCAGGCGTCCTTGCGGAGGGCTTAGGGGCCGGTGGGGTGCACGCTGCCAAGCCCTCCAGCCGTGAGAGCTCTGTCATAGGGAAGGGAATGGCAAGGGCAGGGCTCCTCCAGCGGTCGCTTGGCCGCCCAGACTCAGCACAGCACGGAGAGCACCAGGCTTCCCCAGGGCCCCCGGCTGTGGTCTGCAGCCCCACACACCCGGAGGCTGACTCCGTGAGCGCCCAGAAGGTGCCTGACAGACGTCATTTCCCTAGTGCTCTCCCCACCAGCAGAGACGTGGGCAGGTGGTTGGGGCCTGCCCCTGCGTGTCTGGGCTGCCGCCCGCAGCCTCCGCTCAGGGGAAGCAGCCCCTGTGCCAAGCCCTGCAGGAGGCGCGGGGCGTCCCTGCCTGGAAGCCAAGTGCACGGTCCGCTTGGAAGTGAGCCTCCTTGGGAAGAGTCGAGGGAGCCAAGCCGCGTGCAGCTGCAATCCCTGCTTGGGCCGAGCCGAGTGTGCCTCCAGGACGGCAGAGCTCCAGCTCTGCTCAGAGGCCGGATCCAGTCAAGTGCCTTGCGCGAGGCTGCTCTGCCCTGGGCGAGACTTGCCCAGGCTTGCCTCGCTGCTAGGCTTGCTGCCCGGGAAGGAGCAGGCTGTGCGATGCTGGGAGAGGCCCCTGGCGCCTTCCTGGCCTCAGCTCCACTCCTGCCTTGCCTTTGCATCTAGGCCCCGGGCGTCCTTGGGGAAGGCTTAGGAGCCGGTGGCTTGCACACTGCCAAGCCCTCCAGCAGTGAGGCCTCTCGTAGAGGGGAGGGGAGGGCAAGTGCAGGGCTCCACCAGCGGTTGCTTGGCCGCCCAGACTCAGCGCCGCACGGAGAGCACAAGGCTCCCAGGTCCCCTGGCTGTGCTCTGCAGCCCCACACTCCCGGAGGCTGACTCCGTGGGCGCCCAGAAGGTGCCTGACAGACGTCATGTCCCTAGCGCTCTGCTCCCCAGCAGAGACGTGTGCAGGTGGTGGGGCCTGCCCCTGCGTGTCTGGGCTCCCGCCGGCAGCCCCAGCTCCAGGGAAGCAGCCCCTGAGCCAAGACCTGTAGGGGGCGCGGGGCGCCCCCGCCTGGAAGCCTAGTGCACAGCATGCGGGAAGCGAGCCTCCTCGGGAGAAGAGGAGGCAGCCCAGCTGCGTGCGTCTGCACTCACTCCTTGGGCGGAGCCCAGTGAGCCTCCAGTACGGCAGAGCTCCAGCTCTGCTCAGAGGCCCGATCTGGCAGAGTGGCTGGCGTGAGGCTGCTCTGCCCTGGGCGAGCCTTGCCCAGACTTGCCTCGCTGCTAGGCTTCCTGCCCGGGAAGGAGCAGGCTGCGCCAGACAGGCAGACGCTCCTGGCGCCTTCCTGGCCTCAGCTCCACTCCTGCCTTGCCTTTGCACCTAGTCCCCAGGCGTCCTTGCGGAGGGCTTAGGGGCCGGTGGGGTGCACGCTGCCAAGCCCTCCAGCCGTGAGAGCTCTGTCATAGGGAAGGGAATGGCAAGGGCAGGGCTCCTCCAGCGGTCGCTTGGCCGCCCAGACTCAGCACAGCACGGAGAGCACCAGGCTTCCCCAGGGCCCCCGGCTGTGGTCTGCAGCCCCACACACCCGGAGGCTGACTCCGTGAGCGCCCAGAAGGTGCCTGACAGACGTCATTTCCCTAGTGCTCTCCCCACCAGCAGAGACGTGGGCAGGTGGTTGGGGCCTGCCCCTGCGTGTCTGGGCTGCCGCCCGCAGCCTCCGCTCAGGGGAAGCAGCCCCTGTGCCAAGCCCTGCAGGAGGCGCGGGGCGTCCCTGCCTGGAAGCCAAGTGCACGGTCCGCTTGGAAGCGAGCCTCCTTGGGAAGAGTCGAGGGAGCCAAGCCGCGTGCAGCTGCAATCCCTGCTTGGGCCGAGCCGAGTGTGCCTCCAGGACGGCAGAGCTCCAGCTCTGCTCAGAGGCCGGATCCAGTCAAGTGCCTTGCGCGAGGCTGCTCTGCCCTGGGCGAGACTTGCCCAGGCTTGCCTCGCTGCTAGGCTTGCTGCCCGGGAAGGAGCAGGCTGTGCGATGCTGGGAGAGGCCCCTGGCGCCTTCCTGGCCTCAGCTCCACTCCTGCCTTGCCTTTGCATCTAGGCCCCGGGCGTCCTTGGGGAAGGCTTAGGAGCCGGTGGCTTGCACACTGCCAAGCCCTCCAGCAGTGAGGCCTCTCGTAGAGGGGAGGGGAGGGCAAGTGCAGGGCTCCACCAGCGGTTGCTTGGCCGCCCAGACTCAGCGCCGCACGGAGAGCACAAGGCTCCCAGGTCCCCTGGCTGTGGTCTGCAGCCCCACACTCCCGGAGGCTGACTCCGTGGGCGCCCAGAAGGTGCCTGACAGACGTCATGTCCCTAGCGCTCTGCTCCCCAGCAGAGACGTGTGCAGGTGGTGGGGCCTGCCCCTGCGTGTCTGGGCTCCCGCCGGCAGCCCCAGCTCCAGGGAAGCAGCCCCTGAGCCAAGACCTGTAGGGGGCGCGGGGCGCCCCCGCCTGGAAGCCTAGTGCACAGCATGCGGGAAGCGAGCCTCCTCGGGAGAAGAGGAGGCAGCGCAGCTGCGTGCGTCTGCACTCACTCCTTGGGCGGAGCCCAGTGAGCCTCCAGTACGGCAGAGCTCCAGCTCTGCTCAGAGGCCCGATCTGGCAGAGTGGCTGGCGTGAGGCTGCTCTGCCCTGGGCGAGCCTTGCCCAGACTTGCCTCGCTGCTAGGCTTCCTGCCCGGGAAGGAGCAGGCTGCGCCAGACAGGCAGACGCTCCTGGCGCCTTCCTGGCCTCAGCTCCACTCCTGCCTTGCCTTTGCACCTAGTCCCCAGGCGTCCTTGCGGAGGGCTTAGGGGCCGGTGGGGTGCACGCTGCCAAGCCCTCCAGCCGTGAGAGCTCTGTCATAGGGAAGGGAATGGCAAGGGCAGGGCTCCTCCAGCGGTCGCTTGGCCGCCCAGACTCAGCACAGCACGGAGAGCACCAGGCTTCCCCAGGGCCCCCGGCTGTGGTCTGCAGCCCCACACACCCGGAGGCTGACTCCGTGAGCGCCCAGAAGGTGCCTGACAGACGTCATTTCCCTAGTGCTCTCCCCACCAGCAGAGACGTGGGCAGGTGGTTGGGGCCTGCCCCTGCGTGTCTGGGCTGCCGCCCGCAGCCTCCGCTCAGGGGAAGCAGCCCCTGTGCCAAGCCCTGCAGGAGGCGCGGGGCGTCCCTGCCTGGAAGCCAAGTGCACGGTCCGCTTGGAAGCGAGCCTCCTTGGGAAGAGTCGAGGGAGCCAAGCCGCGTGCAGCTGCAATCCCTGCTTGGGCCGAGCCGAGTGTGCCTCCAGGACGGCAGAGCTCCAGCTCTGCTCAGAGGCCGGATCCAGTCAAGTGCCTTGCGCGAGGCTGCTCTGCCCTGGGCGAGACTTGCCCAGGCTTGCCTCGCTGCTAGGCTTGCTGCCCGGGAAGGAGCAGGCTGTGCGATGCTGGGAGAGGCCCCTGGCGCCTTCCTGGCCTCAGCTCCACTCCTGCCTTGCCTTTGCATCTAGGCCCCGGGCGTCCTTGGGGAAGGCTTAGGAGCCGGTGGCTTGCACACTGCCAAGCCCTCCAGCAGTGAGGCCTCTCGTAGAGGGGAGGGGAGGGCAAGTGCAGGGCTCCACCAGCGGTTGCTTGGCCGCCCAGACTCAGCGCCGCACGGAGAGCACAAGGCTCCCAGGTCCCCTGGCTGTGGTCTGCAGCCCCACACTCCCGGAGGCTGACTCCGTGGGCGCCCAGAAGGTGCCTGACAGACGTCATGTCCCTAGCGCTCTGCTCCCCAGCAGAGACGTGTGCAGGTGGTGGGGCCTGCCCCTGCGTGTCTGGGCTCCCGCCGGCAGCCCCAGCTCCAGGGAAGCAGCCCCTGAGCCAAGACCTGTAGGGGGCGCGGGGCGCCCCCGCCTGGAAGCCTAGTGCACAGCATGCGGGAAGCGAGCCTCCTCGGGAGAAGAGGAGGCAGCCCAGCTGCGTGCGTCTGCACTCACTCCTTGGGCGGAGCCCAGTGAGCCTCCAGTACGGCAGAGCTCCAGCTCTGCTCAGAGGCCCGATCTGGCAGAGTGGCTGGCGTGAGGCTGCTCTGCCCTGGGCGAGCCTTGCCCAGACTTGCCTCGCTGCTAGGCTTCCTGCCCGGGAAGGAGCAGGCTGCGCCAGACAGGCAGACGCTCCTGGCGCCTTCCTGGCCTCAGCTCCACTCCTGCCTTGCCTTTGCACCTAGTCCCCAGGCGTCCTTGCGGAGGGCTTAGGGGCCGGTGGGGTGCACGCTGCCAAGCCCTCCAGCCGTGAGAGCTCTGTCATAGGGAAGGGAATGGCAAGTGCAGGGCTCCTCCAGCGGTCGCTTGGCCGCCCAGACTCAGCACAGCACGGAGAGCACCAGGCTTCCCCAGGGCCCCCGGCTGTGGTCTGCAGCCCCACACACCCGGAGGCTGACTCCGTGAGCGCCCAGAAGGTGCCTGACAGACGTCATTTCCCTAGTGCTCTCCCCACCAGCAGAGACGTGGGCAGGTGGTTGGGGCCTGCCCCTGCGTGTCTGGGCTGCCGCCCGCAGCCTCCGCTCAGGGGAAGCAGCCCCTGTGCCAAGCCCTGCAGGAGGCGCGGGGCGTCCCTGCCTGGAAGCCAAGTGCACGGTCCGCTTGGAAGCGAGCCTCCTTGGGAAGAGTCGAGGGAGCCAAGCCGCGTGCAGCTGCAATCCCTGCTTGGGCCGAGCCGAGTGTGCCTCCAGGACGGCAGAGCTCCAGCTCTGCTCAGAGGCCGGATCCAGTCAAGTGCCTTGCGCGAGGCTGCTCTGCCCTGGGCGAGACTTGCCCAGGCTTGCCTCGCTGCTAGGCTTGCTGCCCGGGAAGGAGCAGGCTGTGCGATGCTGGGAGAGGCCCCTGGCGCCTTCCTGGCCTCAGCTCCACTCCTGCCTTGCCTTTGCATCTAGGCCCCGGGCGTCCTTGGGGAAGGCTTAGGAGCCGGTGGCTTGCACACTGCCAAGCCCTCCAGCAGTGAGGCCTCTCGTAGAGGGGAGGGGAGGGCAAGTGCAGGGCTCCACCAGCGGTTGCTTGGCCGCCCAGACTCAGCGCCGCACGGAGAGCACAAGGCTCCCAGGTCCCCTGGCTGTGGTCTGCAGCCCCACACTCCCGGAGGCTGACTCCGTGGGCGCCCAGAAGGTGCCTGACAGACGTCATGTCCCTAGCGCTCTGCTCCCCAGCAGAGACGTGTGCAGGTGGTGGGGCCTGCCCCTGCGTGTCTGGGCTCCCGCCGGCAGCCCCAGCTCCAGGGAAGCAGCCCCTGAGCCAAGACCTGTAGGGGGCGCGGGGCGCCCCCGCCTGGAAGCCTAGTGCACAGCATGCGGGAAGCGAGCCTCCTCGGGAGAAGAGGAGGCAGCGCAGCTGCGTGCGTCTGCACTCACTCCTTGGGCGGAGCCCAGTGAGCCTCCAGTACGGCAGAGCTCCAGCTCTGCTCAGAGGCCCGATCTGGCAGAGTGGCTGGCGTGAGGCTGCTCTGCCCTGGGCGAGCCTTGCCCAGACTTGCCTCGCTGCTAGGCTTCCTGCCCGGGAAGGAGCAGGCTGCGCCAGACAGGCAGACGCTCCTGGCGCCTTCCTGGCCTCAGCTCCACTCCTGCCTTGCCTTTGCACCTAGTCCCCAGGCGTCCTTGCGGAGGGCTTAGGGGCCGGTGGGGTGCACGCTGCCAAGCCCTCCAGCCGTGAGAGCTCTGTCATAGGGAAGGGAATGGCAAGGGCAGGGCTCCTCCAGCGGTCGCTTGGCCGCCCAGACTCAGCACAGCACGGAGAGCACCAGGCTTCCCCAGGGCCCCCGGCTGTGGTCTGCAGCCCCACACACCCGGAGGCTGACTCCGTGAGCGCCCAGAAGGTGCCTGACAGACGTCATTTCCCTAGTGCTCTCCCCACCAGCAGAGACGTGGGCAGGTGGTTGGGGCCTGCCCCTGCGTGTCTGGGCTGCCGCCCGCAGCCTCCGCTCAGGGGAAGCAGCCCCTGTGCCAAGCCCTGCAGGAGGCGCGGGGCGTCCCTGCCTGGAAGCCAAGTGCACGGTCCGCTTGGAAGCGAGCCTCCTTGGGAAGAGTCGAGGGAGCCAAGCCGCGTGCAGCTGCAATCCCTGCTTGGGCCGAGCCGAGTGTGCCTCCAGGACGGCAGAGCTCCAGCTCTGCTCAGAGGCCGGATCCAGTCAAGTGCCTTGCGCGAGGCTGCTCTGCCCTGGGCGAGACTTGTCCAGGCTTGCCTCGCTGCTAGGCTTGCTGCCCGGGAAGGAGCAGGCTGTGCGATGCTGGGAGAGGCCCCTGGCGCCTTCCTGGCCTCAGCTCCACTCCTGCCTTGCCTTTGCATCTAGGCCCCGGGCGTCCTTGGGGAAGGCTTAGGAGCCGGTGGCTTGCACACTGCCAAGCCCTCCAGCAGTGAGGCCTCTCGTAGAGGGGAGGGGAGGGCAAGTGCAGGGCTCCACCAGCGGTTGCTTGGCCGCCCAGACTCAGCGCCGCACGGAGAGCACAAGGCTCCCAGGTCCCCTGGCTGTGCTCTGCAGCCCCACACTCCCGGAGGCTGACTCCGTGGGCGCCCAGAAGGTGCCTGACAGACGTCATGTCCCTAGCGCTCTGCTCCCCAGCAGAGACGTGTGCAGGTGGTGGGGCCTGCCCCTGCGTGTCTGGGCTCCCGCCGGCAGCCCCAGCTCCAGGGAAGCAGCCCCTGAGCCAAGACCTGTAGGGGGCGCGGGGCGCCCCCGCCTGGAAGCCTAGTGCACAGCATGCGGGAAGCGAGCCTCCTCGGGAGAAGAGGAGGCAGCGCAGCTGCGTGCGTCTGCACTCACTCCTTGGGCGGAGCCCAGTGAGCCTCCAGTACGGCAGAGCTCCAGCTCTGCTCAGAGGCCCGATCTGGCAGAGTGGCTGGCGTGAGGCTGCTCTGCCCTGGGCGAGCCTTGCCCAGACTTGCCTCGCTGCTAGGCTTCCTGCCCGGGAAGGAGCAGGCTGCGCCAGACAGGCAGACGCTCCTGGCGCCTTCCTGGCCTCAGCTCCACTCCTGCCTTGCCTTTGCACCTAGTCCCCAGGCGTCCTTGCGGAGGGCTTAGGGGCCGGTGGGGTGCACGCTGCCAAGCCCTCCAGCCGTGAGAGCTCTGTCATAGGGAAGGGAATGGCAAGGGCAGGGCTCCTCCAGCGGTCGCTTGGCCGCCCAGACTCAGCACAGCACGGAGAGCACCAGGCTTCCCCAGGGCCCCCGGCTGTGGTCTGCAGCCCCACACACCCGGAGGCTGACTCCGTGAGCGCCCAGAAGGTGCCTGACAGACGTCATTTCCCTAGTGCTCTCCCCACCAGCAGAGACGTGGGCAGGTGGTTGGGGCCTGCCCCTGCGTGTCTGGGCTGCCGCCCGCAGCCTCCGCTCAGGGGAAGCAGCCCCTGTGCCAAGCCCTGCAGGAGGCGCGGGGCGTCCCTGCCTGGAAGCCAAGTGCACGGTCCGCTTGGAAGCGAGCCTCCTTGGGAAGAGTCGAGGGAGCCAAGCCGCGTGCAGCTGCAATCCCTGCTTGGGCCGAGCCGAGTGTGCCTCCAGGACGGCAGAGCTCCAGCTCTGCTCAGAGGCCGGATCCAGTCAAGTGCCTTGCGCGAGGCTGCTCTGCCCTGGGCGAGACTTGCCCAGGCTTGCCTCGCTGCTAGGCTTGCTGCCCGGGAAGGAGCAGGCTGTGCGATGCTGGGAGAGGCCCCTGGCGCCTTCCTGGCCTCAGCTCCACTCCTGCCTTGCCTTTGCATCTAGGCCCCGGGCGTCCTTGGGGAAGGCTTAGGAGCCGGTGGCTTGCACACTGCCAAGCCCTCCAGCAGTGAGGCCTCTCGTAGAGGGGAGGGGAGGGCAAGTGCAGGGCTCCACCAGCGGTTGCTTGGCCGCCCAGACTCAGCGCCGCACGGAGAGCACAAGGCTCCCAGGTCCCCTGGCTGTGCTCTGCAGCCCCACACTCCCGGAGGCTGACTCCGTGGGCGCCCAGAAGGTGCCTGACAGACGTCATGTCCCTAGCGCTCTGCTCCCCAGCAGAGACGTGTGCAGGTGGTGGGGCCTGCCCCTGCGTGTCTGGGCTCCCGCCGGCAGCCCCAGCTCCAGGGAAGCAGCCCCTGAGCCAAGACCTGTAGGGGGCGCGGGGCGCCCCCGCCTGGAAGCCTAGTGCACAGCATGCGGGAAGCGAGCCTCCTCGGGAGAAGAGGAGGCAGCGCAGCTGCGTGCGTCTGCACTCACTCCTTGGGCGGAGCCCAGTGAGCCTCCAGTACGGCAGAGCTCCAGCTCTGCTCAGAGGCCCGATCTGGCAGAGTGGCTGGCGTGAGGCTGCTCTGCCCTGGGCGAGCCTTGCCCAGACTTGCCTCGCTGCTAGGCTTCCTGCCCGGGAAGGAGCAGGCTGCGCCAGACAGGCAGACGCTCCTGGCGCCTTCCTGGCCTCAGCTCCACTCCTGCCTTGCCTTTGCACCTAGTCCCCAGGCGTCCTTGCGGAGGGCTTAGGGGCCGGTGGGGTGCACGCTGCCAAGCCCTCCAGCCGTGAGAGCTCTGTCATAGGGAAGGGAATGGCAAGGGCAGGGCTCCTCCAGCGGTCGCTTGGCCGCCCAGACTCAGCACAGCACGGAGAGCACCAGGCTTCCCCAGGGCCCCCGGCTGTGGTCTGCAGCCCCACACACCCGGAGGCTGACTCCGTGAGCGCCCAGAAGGTGCCTGACAGACGTCATTTCCCTAGTGCTCTCCCCACCAGCAGAGACGTGGGCAGGTGGTTGGGGCCTGCCCCTGCGTGTCTGGGCTGCCGCCCGCAGCCTCCGCTCAGGGGAAGCAGCCCCTGTGCCAAGCCCTGCAGGAGGCGCGGGGCGTCCCTGCCTGGAAGCCAAGTGCACGGTCCGCTTGGAAGCGAGCCTCCTTGGGAAGAGTCGAGGGAGCCAAGCCGCGTGCAGCTGCAATCCCTGCTTGGGCCGAGCCGAGTGTGCCTCCAGGACGGCAGAGCTCCAGCTCTGCTCAGAGGCCGGATCCAGTCAAGTGCCTTGCGCGAGGCTGCTCTGCCCTGGGCGAGACTTGCCCAGGCTTGCCTCGCTGCTAGGCTTGCTGCCCGGGAAGGAGCAGGCTGTGCGATGCTGGGAGAGGCCCCTGGCGCCTTCCTGGCCTCAGCTCCACTCCTGCCTTGCCTTTGCATCTAGGCCCCGGGCGTCCTTGGGGAAGGCTTAGGAGCCGGTGGCTTGCACACTGCCAAGCCCTCCAGCAGTGAGGCCTCTCGTAGAGGGGAGGGGAGGGCAAGTGCAGGGCTCCACCAGCGGTTGCTTGGCCGCCCAGACTCAGCGCCGCACGGAGAGCACAAGGCTCCCAGGTCCCCTGGCTGTGGTCTGCAGCCCCACACTCCCGGAGGCTGACTCCGTGGGCGCCCAGAAGGTGCCTGACAGACGTCATGTCCCTAGCGCTCTGCTCCCCAGCAGAGACGTGTGCAGGTGGTGGGGCCTGCCCCTGCGTGTCTGGGCTCCCGCCGGCAGCCCCAGCTCCAGGGAAGCAGCCCCTGAGCCAAGACCTGTAGGGGGCGCGGGGCGCCCCCGCCTGGAAGCCTAGTGCACAGCATGCGGGAAGCGAGCCTCCTCGGGAGAAGAGGAGGCAGCGCAGCTGCGTGCGTCTGCACTCACTCCTTGGGCGGAGCCCAGTGAGCCTCCAGTACGGCAGAGCTCCAGCTCTGCTCAGAGGCCCGATCTGGCAGAGTGGCTGGCGTGAGGCTGCTCTGCCCTGGGCGAGCCTTGCCCAGACTTGCCTCGCTGCTAGGCTTCCTGCCCGGGAAGGAGCAGGCTGCGCCAGACAGGCAGACGCTCCTGGCGCCTTCCTGGCCTCAGCTCCACTCCTGCCTTGCCTTTGCACCTAGTCCCCAGGCGTCCTTGCGGAGGGCTTAGGGGCCGGTGGGGTGCACGCTGCCAAGCCCTCCAGCCGTGAGAGCTCTGTCATAGGGAAGGGAATGGCAAGGGCAGGGCTCCTCCAGCGGTCGCTTGGCCGCCCAGACTCAGCACAGCACGGAGAGCACCAGGCTTCCCCAGGGCCCCCGGCTGTGGTCTGCAGCCCCACACACCCGGAGGCTGACTCCGTGAGCGCCCAGAAGGTGCCTGACAGACGTCATTTCCCTAGTGCTCTCCCCACCAGCAGAGACGTGGGCAGGTGGTTGGGGCCTGCCCCTGCGTGTCTGGGCTGCCGCCCGCAGCCTCCGCTCAGGGGAAGCAGCCCCTGTGCCAAGCCCTGCAGGAGGCGCGGGGCGTCCCTGCCTGGAAGCCAAGTGCACGGTCCGCTTGGAAGCGAGCCTCCTTGGGAAGAGTCGAGGGAGCCAAGCCGCGTGCAGCTGCAATCCCTGCTTGGGCCGAGCCGAGTGTGCCTCCAGGACGGCAGAGCTCCAGCTCTGCTCAGAGGCCGGATCCAGTCAAGTGCCTTGCGCGAGGCTGCTCTGCCCTGGGCGAGACTTGCCCAGGCTTGCCTCGCTGCTAGGCTTGCTGCCCGGGAAGGAGCAGGCTGTGCGATGCTGGGAGAGGCCCCTGGCGCCTTCCTGGCCTCAGCTCCACTCCTGCCTTGCCTTTGCATCTAGGCCCCGGGCGTCCTTGGGGAAGGCTTAGGAGCCGGTGGCTTGCACACTGCCAAGCCCTCCAGCAGTGAGGCCTCTCGTAGAGGGGAGGGGAGGGCAAGTGCAGGGCTCCACCAGCGGTTGCTTGGCCGCCCAGACTCAGCGCCGCACGGAGAGCACAAGGCTCCCAGGTCCCCTGGCTGTGGTCTGCAGCCCCACACTCCCGGAGGCTGACTCCGTGGGCGCCCAGAAGGTGCCTGACAGACGTCATGTCCCTAGCGCTCTGCTCCCCAGCAGAGACGTGTGCAGGTGGTGGGGCCTGCCCCTGCGTGTCTGGGCTCCCGCCGGCAGCCCCAGCTCCAGGGAAGCAGCCCCTGAGCCAAGACCTGTAGGGGGCGCGGGGCGCCCCCGCCTGGAAGCCTAGTGCACAGCATGCGGGAAGCGAGCCTCCTCGGGAGAAGAGGAGGCAGCCCAGCTGCGTGCGTCTGCACTCACTCCTTGGGCGGAGCCCAGTGAGCCTCCAGTACGGCAGAGCTCCAGCTCTGCTCAGAGGCCCGATCTGGCAGAGTGGCTGGCGTGAGGCTGCTCTGCCCTGGGCGAGCCTTGCCCAGACTTGCCTCGCTGCTAGGCTTCCTGCCCGGGAAGGAGCAGGCTGCGCCAGACAGGCAGACGCTCCTGGCGCCTTCCTGGCCTCAGCTCCACTCCTGCCTTGCCTTTGCACCTAGTCCCCAGGCGTCCTTGCGGAGGGCTTAGGGGCCGGTGGGGTGCACGCTGCCAAGCCCTCCAGCCGTGAGAGCTCTGTCATAGGGAAGGGAATGGCAAGTGCAGGGCTCCTCCAGCGGTCGCTTGGCCGCCCAGACTCAGCACAGCACGGAGAGCACCAGGCTTCCCCAGGGCCCCCGGCTGTGGTCTGCAGCCCCACACACCCGGAGGCTGACTCCGTGAGCGCCCAGAAGGTGCCTGACAGACGTCATTTCCCTAGTGCTCTCCCCACCAGCAGAGACGTGGGCAGGTGGTTGGGGCCTGCCCCTGCGTGTCTGGGCTGCCGCCCGCAGCCTCCGCTCAGGGGAAGCAGCCCCTGTGCCAAGCCCTGCAGGAGGCGCGGGGCGTCCCTGCCTGGAAGCCAAGTGCACGGTCCGCTTGGAAGCGAGCCTCCTTGGGAAGAGTCGAGGGAGCCAAGCCGCGTGCAGCTGCAATCCCTGCTTGGGCCGAGCCGAGTGTGCCTCCAGGACGGCAGAGCTCCAGCTCTGCTCAGAGGCCGGATCCAGTCAAGTGCCTTGCGCGAGGCTGCTCTGCCCTGGGCGAGACTTGCCCAGGCTTGCCTCGCTGCTAGGCTTGCTGCCCGGGAAGGAGCAGGCTGTGCGATGCTGGGAGAGGCCCCTGGCGCCTTCCTGGCCTCAGCTCCACTCCTGCCTTGCCTTTGCATCTAGGCCCCGGGCGTCCTTGGGGAAGGCTTAGGAGCCGGTGGCTTGCACACTGCCAAGCCCTCCAGCAGTGAGGCCTCTCGTAGAGGGGAGGGGAGGGCAAGTGCAGGGCTCCACCAGCGGTTGCTTGGCCGCCCAGACTCAGCGCCGCACGGAGAGCACAAGGCTCCCAGGTCCCCTGGCTGTGGTCTGCAGCCCCACACTCCCGGAGGCTGACTCCGTGGGCGCCCAGAAGGTGCCTGACAGACGTCATGTCCCTAGCGCTCTGCTCCCCAGCAGAGACGTGTGCAGGTGGTGGGGCCTGCCCCTGCGTGTCTGGGCTCCCGCCGGCAGCCCCAGCTCCAGGGAAGCAGCCCCTGAGCCAAGACCTGTAGGGGGCGCGGGGCGCCCCCGCCTGGAAGCCTAGTGCACAGCATGCGGGAAGCGAGCCTCCTCGGGAGAAGAGGAGGCAGCGCAGCTGCGTGCGTCTGCACTCACTCCTTGGGCGGAGCCCAGTGAGCCTCCAGTACGGCAGAGCTCCAGCTCTGCTCAGAGGCCCGATCTGGCAGAGTGGCTGGCGTGAGGCTGCTCTGCCCTGGGCGAGCCTTGCCCAGACTTGCCTCGCTGCTAGGCTTCCTGCCCGGGAAGGAGCAGGCTGCGCCAGACAGGCAGACGCTCCTGGCGCCTTCCTGGCCTCAGCTCCACTCCTGCCTTGCCTTTGCACCTAGTCCCCAGGCGTCCTTGCGGAGGGCTTAGGGGCCGGTGGGGTGCACGCTGCCAAGCCCTCCAGCCGTGAGAGCTCTGTCATAGGGAAGGGAATGGCAAGGGCAGGGCTCCTCCAGCGGTCGCTTGGCCGCCCAGACTCAGCACAGCACGGAGAGCACCAGGCTTCCCCAGGGCCCCCGGCTGTGGTCTGCAGCCCCACACACCCGGAGGCTGACTCCGTGAGCGCCCAGAAGGTGCCTGACAGACGTCATTCCCCTAGTGCTCTCCCCACCAGCAGAGACGTGGGCAGGTGGTTGGGGCCTGCCCCTGCGTGTCTGGGCTGCCGCCCGCAGCCTCCGCTCAGGGGAAGCAGCCCCTGTGCCAAGCCCTGCAGGAGGCGCGGGGCGTCCCTGCCTGGAAGCCAAGTGCACGGTCCGCTTGGAAGCGAGCCTCCTTGGGAAGAGTCGAGGGAGCCAAGCCGCGTGCAGCTGCAATCCCTGCTTGGGCCGAGCCGAGTGTGCCTCCAGGACGGCAGAGCTCCAGCTCTGCTCAGAGGCCGGATCCAGTCAAGTGCCTTGCGCGAGGCTGCTCTGCCCTGGGCGAGACTTGCCCAGGCTTGCCTCGCTGCTAGGCTTGCTGCCCGGGAAGGAGCAGGCTGTGCGATGCTGGGAGAGGCCCCTGGCGCCTTCCTGGCCTCAGCTCCACTCCTGCCTTGCCTTTGCATCTAGGCCCCGGGCGTCCTTGGGGAAGGCTTAGGAGCCGGTGGCTTGCACACTGCCAAGCCCTCCAGCAGTGAGGCCTCTCGTAGAGGGGAGGGGAGGGCAAGTGCAGGGCTCCACCAGCGGTTGCTTGGCCGCCCAGACTCAGCGCCGCACGGAGAGCACAAGGCTCCCAGGTCCCCTGGCTGTGGTCTGCAGCCCCACACTCCCGGAGGCTGACTCCGTGGGCGCCCAGAAGGTGCCTGACAGACGTCATGTCCCTAGCGCTCTGCTCCCCAGCAGAGACGTGTGCAGGTGGTGGGGCCTGCCCCTGCGTGTCTGGGCTCCCGCCGGCAGCCCCAGCTCCAGGGAAGCAGCCCCTGAGCCAAGACCTGTAGGGGGCGCGGGGCGCCCCCGCCTGGAAGCCTAGTGCACAGCATGCGGGAAGCGAGCCTCCTCGGGAGAAGAGGAGGCAGCGCAGCTGCGTGCGTCTGCACTCACTCCTTGGGCGGAGCCCAGTGAGCCTCCAGTACGGCAGAGCTCCAGCTCTGCTCAGAGGCCCGATCTGGCAGAGTGGCTGGCGTGAGGCTGCTCTGCCCTGGGCGAGCCTTGCCCAGACTTGCCTCGCTGCTAGGCTTCCTGCCCGGGAAGGAGCAGGCTGCGCCAGACAGGCAGACGCTCCTGGCGCCTTCCTGGCCTCAGCTCCACTCCTGCCTTGCCTTTGCACCTAGTCCCCAGGCGTCCTTGCGGAGGGCTTAGGGGCCGGTGGGGTGCACGCTGCCAAGCCCTCCAGCCGTGAGAGCTCTGTCATAGGGAAGGGAATGGCAAGGGCAGGGCTCCTCCAGCGGTCGCTTGGCCGCCCAGACTCAGCACAGCACGGAGAGCACCAGGCTTCCCCAGGGCCCCCGGCTGTGGTCTGCAGCCCCACACACCCGGAGGCTGACTCCGTGAGCGCCCAGAAGGTGCCTGACAGACGTCATTCCCCTAGTGCTCTCCCCACCAGCAGAGACGTGGGCAGGTGGTTGGGGCCTGCCCCTGCGTGTCTGGGCTGCCGCCCGCAGCCTCCGCTCAGGGGAAGCAGCCCCTGTGCCAAGCCCTGCAGGAGGCGCGGGGCGTCCCTGCCTGGAAGCCAAGTGCACGGTCCGCTTGGAAGCGAGCCTCCTTGGGAAGAGTCGAGGGAGCCAAGCCGCGTGCAGCTGCAATCCCTGCTTGGGCCGAGCCGAGTGTGCCTCCAGGACGGCAGAGCTCCAGCTCTGCTCAGAGGCCGGATCCAGTCAAGTGCCTTGCGCGAGGCTGCTCTGCCCTGGGCGAGACTTGCCCAGGCTTGCCTCGCTGCTAGGCTTGCTGCCCGGGAAGGAGCAGGCTGTGCGATGCTGGGAGAGGCCCCTGGCGCCTTCCTGGCCTCAGCTCCACTCCTGCCTTGCCTTTGCATCTAGGCCCCGGGCGTCCTTGGGGAAGGCTTAGGAGCCGGTGGCTTGCACACTGCCAAGCCCTCCAGCAGTGAGGCCTCTCGTAGAGGGGAGGGGAGGGCAAGTGCAGGGCTCCACCAGCGGTTGCTTGGCCGCCCAGACTCAGCGCCGCACGGAGAGCACAAGGCTCCCAGGTCCCCTGGCTGTGGTCTGCAGCCCCACACTCCCGGAGGCTGACTCCGTGGGCGCCCAGAAGGTGCCTGACAGACGTCATGTCCCTAGCGCTCTGCTCCCCAGCAGAGACGTGTGCAGGTGGTGGGGCCTGCCCCTGCGTGTCTGGGCTCCCGCCGGCAGCCCCAGCTCCAGGGAAGCAGCCCCTGAGCCAAGACCTGTAGGGGGCGCGGGGCGCCCCCGCCTGGAAGCCTAGTGCACAGCATGCGGGAAGCGAGCCTCCTCGGGAGAAGAGGAGGCAGCGCAGCTGCGTGCGTCTGCACTCACTCCTTGGGCGGAGCCCAGTGAGCCTCCAGTACGGCAGAGCTCCAGCTCTGCTCAGAGGCCCGATCTGGCAGAGTGGCTGGCGTGAGGCTGCTCTGCCCTGGGCGAGCCTTGCCCAGACTTGCCTCGCTGCTAGGCTTCCTGCCCGGGAAGGAGCAGGCTGCGCCAGACAGGCAGACGCTCCTGGCGCCTTCCTGGCCTCAGCTCCACTCCTGCCTTGCCTTTGCACCTAGTCCCCAGGCGTCCTTGCGGAGGGCTTAGGGGCCGGTGGGGTGCACGCTGCCAAGCCCTCCAGCCGTGAGAGCTCTGTCATAGGGAAGGGAATGGCAAGGGCAGGGCTCCTCCAGCGGTCGCTTGGCCGCCCAGACTCAGCACAGCACGGAGAGCACCAGGCTTCCCCAGGGCCCCCGGCTGTGGTCTGCAGCCCCACACACCCGGAGGCTGACTCCGTGAGCGCCCAGAAGGTGCCTGACAGACGTCATTTCCCTAGTGCTCTCCCCACCAGCAGAGACGTGGGCAGGTGGTTGGGGCCTGCCCCTGCGTGTCTGGGCTGCCGCCCGCAGCCTCCGCTCAGGGGAAGCAGCCCCTGTGCCAAGCCCTGCAGGAGGCGCGGGGCGTCCCTGCCTGGAAGCCAAGTGCACGGTCCGCTTGGAAGCGAGCCTCCTTGGGAAGAGTCGAGGGAGCCAAGCCGCGTGCAGCTGCAATCCCTGCTTGGGCCGAGCCGAGTGTGCCTCCAGGACGGCAGAGCTCCAGCTCTGCTCAGAGGCCGGATCCAGTCAAGTGCCTTGCGCGAGGCTGCTCTGCCCTGGGCGAGACTTGCCAGGCTTGCCTCGCTGCTAGGCTTGCTGCCCGGGAAGGAGCAGGCTGTGCGATGCTGGGAGAGGCCCCTGGCGCCTTCCTGGCCTCAGCTCCACTCCTGCCTTGCCTTTGCATCTAGGCCCCGGGCGTCCTTGGGGAAGGCTTAGGAGCCGGTGGCTTGCACACTGCCAAGCCCTCCAGCAGTGAGGCCTCTCGTAGAGGGGAGGGGAGGGCAAGTGCAGGGCTCCACCAGCGGTTGCTTGGCCGCCCAGACTCAGCGCCGCACGGAGAGCACAAGGCTCCCAGGTCCCCTGGCTGTGGTCTGCAGCCCCACACTCCCGGAGGCTGACTCCGTGGGCGCCCAGAAGGTGCCTGACAGACGTCATGTCCCTAGCGCTCTGCTCCCCAGCAGAGACGTGTGCAGGTGGTGGGGCCTGCCCCTGCGTGTCTGGGCTCCCGCCGGCAGCCCCAGCTCCAGGGAAGCAGCCCCTGAGCCAAGACCTGTAGGGGGCGCGGGGCGCCCCCGCCTGGAAGCCTAGTGCACAGCATGCGGGAAGCGAGCCTCCTCGGGAGAAGAGGAGGCAGCGCAGCTGCGTGCGTCTGCACTCACTCCTTGGGCGGAGCCCAGTGAGCCTCCAGTACGGCAGAGCTCCAGCTCTGCTCAGAGGCCCGATCTGGCAGAGTGGCTGGCGTGAGGCTGCTCTGCCCTGGGCGAGCCTTGCCCAGACTTGCCTCGCTGCTAGGCTTCCTGCCCGGGAAGGAGCAGGCTGCGCCAGACAGGCAGACGCTCCTGGCGCCTTCCTGGCCTCAGCTCCACTCCTGCCTTGCCTTTGCACCTAGTCCCCAGGCGTCCTTGCGGAGGGCTTAGGGGCCGGTGGGGTGCACGCTGCCAAGCCCTCCAGCCGTGAGAGCTCTGTCATAGGGAAGGGAATGGCAAGGGCAGGGCTCCTCCAGCGGTCGCTTGGCCGCCCAGACTCAGCACAGCACGGAGAGCACCAGGCTTCCCCAGGGCCCCCGGCTGTGGTCTGCAGCCCCACACACCCGGAGGCTGACTCCGTGAGCGCCCAGAAGGTGCCTGACAGACGTCATTTCCCTAGTGCTCTCCCCACCAGCAGAGACGTGGGCAGGTGGTTGGGGCCTGCCCTGCGTGTCTGGGCTGCCGCCCGCAGCCTCCGCTCAGGGGAAGCAGCCCCTGTGCCAAGCCCTGCAGGAGGCGCGGGGCGTCCCTGCCTGGAAGCCAAGTGCACGGTCCGCTTGGAAGCGAGCCTCCTTGGGAAGAGTCGAGGGAGCCAAGCCGCGTGCAGCTGCAATCCCTGCTTGGGCCGAGCCGAGTGTGCCTCCAGGACGGCAGAGCTCCAGCTCTGCTCAGAGGCCGGATCCAGTCAAGTGCCTTGCGCGAGGCTGCTCTGCCCTGGGCGAGACTTGCCCAGGCTTGCCTCGCTGCTAGGCTTGCTGCCCGGGAAGGAGCAGGCTGTGCGATGCTGGGAGAGGCCCCTGGCGCCTTCCTGGCCTCAGCTCCACTCTGCCTTGCCTTTGCATCTAGGCCCCGGGCGTCCTTGGGAAGGCTTAGGAGCCGGTGGCTTGCACACTGCCAAGCCCTCCAGCAGTGAGGCCTCTCGTAGAGGGGAGGGGAGGGCAAGTGCAGGGCTCCACCAGCGGTTGCTTGGCCGCCCAGACTCAGCGCCGCACGGAGAGCACAAGGCTCCCAGGTCCCCTGGCTGTGCTCTGCAGCCCCACACTCCCGGAGGCTGACTCCGTGGGCGCCCAGAAGGTGCCTGACAGACGTCATGTCCCTAGCGCTCTGCTCCCCAGCAGAGACGTGTGCAGGTGGTGGGGCCTGCCCCTGCGTGTCTGGGCTCCCGCCGGCAGCCCCAGCTCCAGGGAAGCAGCCCCTGAGCCAAGACCTGTAGGGGGCGCGGGGCGCCCCCGCCTGGAAGCCTAGTGCACAGCATGCGGGAAGCGAGCCTCCTCGGGAGAAGAGGAGGCAGCCCAGCTGCGTGCGTCTGCACTCACTCCTTGGGCGGAGCCCAGTGAGCCTCCAGTACGGCAGAGCTCCAGCTCTGCTCAGAGGCCCGATCTGGCAGAGTGGCTGGCGTGAGGCTGCTCTGCCCTGGGCGAGCCTTGCCCAGACTTGCCTCGCTGCTAGGCTTCCTGCCCGGGAAGGAGCAGGCTGCGCCAGACAGGCAGACGCTCCTGGCGCCTTCCTGGCCTCAGCTCCACTCCTGCCTTGCCTTTGCACCTAGTCCCCAGGCGTCCTTGCGGAGGGCTTAGGGCCGGTGGGGTGCACGCTGCCAAGCCCTCCAGCCGTGAGAGCTCTGTCATAGGGAAGGGAATGGCAAGGGCAGGGCTCCTCCAGCGGTCGCTTGGCCGCCCAGACTCAGCACAGCACGGAGAGCACCAGGCTTCCCCAGGGCCCCCGGCTGTGGTCTGCAGCCCCACACACCCGGAGGCTGACTCCGTGAGCGCCCAGAAGGTGCCTGACAGACGTCATTTCCCTAGTGCTCTCCCCACCAGCAGAGACGTGGGCAGGTGGTTGGGGCCTGCCCCTGCGTGTCTGGGCTGCCGCCCGCAGCCTCCGCTCAGGGGAAGCAGCCCCTGTGCCAAGCCCTGCAGGAGGCGCGGGGCGTCCCTGCCTGGAAGCCAAGTGCACGGTCCGCTTGGAAGCGAGCCTCCTTGGGAAGAGTCGAGGGAGCCAAGCCGCGTGCAGCTGCAATCCCTGCTTGGGCCGAGCCGAGTGTGCCTCCAGGACGGCAGAGCTCCAGCTCTGCTCAGAGGCCGGATCCAGTCAAGTGCCTTGCGCGAGGCTGCTCTGCCCTGGGCGAGACTTGCCCAGGCTTGCCTCGCTGCTAGGCTTGCTGCCCGGGAAGGAGCAGGCTGTGCGATGCTGGGAGAGGCCCCTGGCGCCTTCCTGGCCTCAGCTCCACTCCTGCCTTGCCTTTGCATCTAGGCCCCGGGCGTCCTTGGGGAAGGCTTAGGAGCCGGTGGCTTGCACACTGCCAAGCCCTCCAGCAGTGAGGCCTCTCGTAGAGGGAGGGGAGGGCAAGTGCAGGGCTCCACCAGCGGTTGCTTGGCCGCCCAGACTCAGCGCCGCACGGAGAGCACAAGGCTCCCAGGTCCCCTGGCTGTGGTCTGCAGCCCCACACTCCCGGAGGCTGACTCCGTGGGCGCCCAGAAGGTGCCTGACAGACGTCATGTCCCTAGCGCTCTGCTCCCCAGCAGAGACGTGTGCAGGTGGTGGGGCCTGCCCCTGCGTGTCTGGGCTCCCGCCGGCAGCCCCAGCTCCAGGGAAGCAGCCCCTGAGCCAAGACCTGTAGGGGGCGCGGGGCGCCCCCGCCTGGAAGCCTAGTGCACAGCATGCGGGAAGCGAGCCTCCTCGGGAGAAGAGGAGGCAGCCCAGCTGCGTGCGTCTGCACTCACTCCTTGGGCGGAGCCCAGTGAGCCTCCAGTACGGCAGAGCTCCAGCTCTGCTCAGAGGCCCGATCTGGCAGAGTGGCTGGCGTGAGGCTGCTCTGCCCTGGGCGAGCCTTGCCCAGACTTGCCTCGCTGCTAGGCTTCCTGCCCGGGAAGGAGCAGGCTGCGCCAGACAGGCAGACGCTCCTGGCGCCTTCCTGGCCTCAGCTCCACTCCTGCCTTGCCTTTGCACCTAGTCCCCAGGCGTCCTTGCGGAGGGCTTAGGGGCCGGTGGGGTGCACGCTGCCAAGCCCTCCAGCCGTGAGAGCTCTGTCATAGGGAAGGGAATGGCAAGGGCAGGGCTCCTCCAGCGGTCGCTTGGCCGCCCAGACTCAGCACAGCACGGAGAGCACCAGGCTTCCCCAGGGCCCCCGGCTGTGGTCTGCAGCCCCACACACCCGGAGGCTGACTCCGTGAGCGCCCAGAAGGTGCCTGACAGACGTCATTTCCCTAGTGCTCTCCCACCAGCAGAGACGTGGGCAGGTGGTTGGGGCCTGCCCCTGCGTGTCTGGGCTGCCGCCCGCAGCCTCCGCTCAGGGGAAGCAGCCCCTGTGCCAAGCCCTGCAGGAGGCGCGGGGCGTCCCTGCCTGGAAGCCAAGTGCACGGTCCGCTTGGAAGCGAGCCTCCTTGGGAAGAGTCGAGGGAGCCAAGCCGCGTGCAGCTGCAATCCCTGCTTGGGCCGAGCCGAGTGTGCCTCCAGGACGGCAGAGCTCCAGCTCTGCTCAGAGGCCGGATCCAGTCAAGTGCCTTGCGCGAGGCTGCTCTGCCCTGGGCGAGACTTGCCCAGGCTTGCCTCGCTGCTAGGCTTGCTGCCCGGGAAGGAGCAGGCTGTGCGATGCTGGGAGAGGCCCCTGGCGCCTTCCTGGCCTCAGCTCCACTCCTGCCTTGCCTTTGCATCTAGGCCCCGGGCGTCCTTGGGGAAGGCTTAGGAGCCGGTGGCTTGCACACTGCCAAGCCCTCCAGCAGTGAGGCCTCTCGTAGAGGGGAGGGGAGGGCAAGTGCAGGGCTCCACCAGCGGTTGCTTGGCCGCCCAGACTCAGCGCCGCACGGAGAGCACAAGGCTCCCAGGTCCCCTGGCTGTGGTCTGCAGCCCCACACTCCCGGAGGCTGACTCCGTGGGCGCCCAGAAGGTGCCTGACAGACGTCATGTCCCTAGCGCTCTGCTCCCCAGCAGAGACGTGTGCAGGTGGTGGGGCCTGCCCCTGCGTGTCTGGGCTCCCGCCGGCAGCCCCAGCTCCAGGGAAGCAGCCCCTGAGCCAAGACCTGTAGGGGGCGCGGGGCGCCCCCGCCTGGAAGCCTAGTGCACAGCATGCGGGAAGCGAGCCTCCTCGGGAGAAGAGGAGGCAGCGCAGCTGCGTGCGTCTGCACTCACTCCTTGGGCGGAGCCCAGTGAGCCTCCAGTACGGCAGAGC